>NC_088879.1:30952913-31063669 GCF_032884065.1 Artemia franciscana | reverse complement strand
ATATTCTTTTGTATTTTTTCATTAGAGTCCAAATTATGTTCTGGCCTTGAGAAGGCATAGGGATTGAGAACCCTAACGATGTTAGTTTCTGCTAGCTTTGAGTTCGATCCTAACGATGTTAGTTTCTGCTAGTTTTGAGTTCAACCCGGCTATTTATTGTAATTTTTGTTTGTTTTGGTTTTCATTTATATGCGGTAGTTTTTCTAGTGCCCTTCTTAAGTAACCCAAAAAATTGGAGGTCACCTATGCCCCCTCCCAAACTATTTTTTCCAAAGTCGCTGGATCAAAATTTTGAAAATAGCCATTTTCTTCAGCATAGTCAAAAAGCCTAATAACTATGTCTTTGGGGACGGCTCAATCCCCCAGAGCTCCTGGGGAGGGACTGCAATTTACAAACTTTGACCATTGTTTACATATAGTAATGGTTATTGGGAATAATTTATTCAAGAAGTGGTGTAAAAAGTCACATCTCGGAGACACAAGTCACTACTGTAGTGACATGATGCTGGCCTACAAATATAATGCACAACCAAATAACCCCCTCATTAGCAAACATTCAAGCCAGCAAGTAAAAAAAAGGCTACTGACATAAGCTTTCAAAACCGCTTGTTAATAAAAAAAACGGCAACATTTCTTCTCTAAGCATGCTGTTGATGACTTGAAGAGTCTTCAAGCTGAAACAGAGGCTTCCCATTCACCCACTGATACCAACATCACCATAAAAGTGTCTTGTTTGGAGGCTGATGCCGGTTGTCATAGCCAACCATTTCACATACTCAATCCAAAGTTGTTTTTTGTGTGGTGGTGTCAGCTTTGAATCACTGAAGAATGGTCATCACAGAACATACCTACCTTGTGGTTACTGTTACTGAGTAGGCCTAAATTACATCCCTTCAGTAGACCTCTTACAGTATGTCACTGGGCCTTAACACATTGACAAAAGCTTACCATCCTCAACAGAGAACACAAGAGATCCAGTATGGACCTTTATTTTACTCCAAAGTGCAAATTAAAGTAATCTCTGGTTGATATGATATTACTGAACCTAGTCAAAACATTTTCAAAGATCATAATTTGCAACAGCTTGGATTGAGCTTTTAGAATCAATACATATGACTATTTTGTAATTTCTAAGATTATTTGCTGCATATTGAAGAGTCTTATGTAGGGCTATAACCTCTGCTTGAAATATTGAGAAATATTCTGGTAGTTTAAATAGTTGTGAGACACTCAATGAAGGTATGACAAATGCTGCTCCTACCCTCCTACCATTTTCAAACTTAGAGCCATCTGTATATATAACCAGAAAATCGTGGTATCTTTCATTTAAAGTAATTAGAAAGGATAATCTATGGTCTACCATTTCTGGATATTGGATGGTCAGGTCATGAGAGACGCTTTGCACTATCCAGGGTGGTGGGCATGGCCTTGCAGGCTGGTGTAACATGTCGCAAATTTCTAGTGACTCATCATAGGTTTTTGCAATCGCCAGTAAGAATTCAAATATATTTGATTCATTCCTTAAATACTTTTTGTTGGCTGTAGTCCAGTGACCAGGCTTGAGAATATGTGACTTGATTGGGTGTGTTGATTTTGCTGACCATAATCTCTTGCAGTAGCGTAGGTTTTTGATTTTACGTCGGCATTCTAGGTCTTCTATTCCACCTTCTGATATCAAAAATTTAGCTGGTGTCGTTCTTCTTGCCCCAAATGCAATCCTCAAAGCCGAATTTTGCACTAGGTCCAAGCGACAGAGGGTCGACCCTGGAGCAGAAAAATATATCTCAAATGCATATTCAATCTTTGATCGTATGTATTTCTTATAATATTCTAACAGAAAGTCAGGTTTTAAACCCCAAGTTGGAGCCGTCATTAATTTCATTTCTTTATTCATGATGATGATATAGTATCCAGGTGTGGTTTCCAAGACAATCTGCTGGTGAATGTACAACCCAAAATCTTGACTTGATTAGTATAGTCTATCTCTTGGCCACAGAGATAGAATTTTGGCAGTTGGTCTATTATTCTTCTTGTAAAGACTATGGCTCTAGTCTTGTTTACGGAGAAACTCAGATCTAGGTTACCAGCCCACTGTTCTAGCTGCACTAAGCTGCTTCTCAGAATGTCTTCTACTTCTTTCAATGTTGTCCCCAGGGCCCAAATATTATTGTCATCTGCAAAGATAGCTCCAGAGTCTCCACATTCTTCGATTGGTATGTCATATTCACTGATATTATACAATAGTGGTCCCAAAGCTGAACCTTGAGGCACACCTCTCTTCCCTATGACAGTTGCTCGTGAGGTAGAGTTGCCGACTCTTACTGTTACTTCCCTATCTGTCAGGTAGTTGCTTATGAACTTAAGCGTCCTTCCTCTGATTTTTGCTTGCAGTAGTCCTGATAGAATTTGACGATGAACTATACTATCAAAGGCACCTTTTACATCCAATAAAATTGCAATCATATACATTTTATTTTGCAGGGCATATACTGCTGAATTTTTTAGCAGAGTAAGGCAGTCAATGGCATTTTTCTCCTTCCTGAAGCCGCACTGTATATTTTTAAGTAAAAGACGTTTTTCGATTTCATGATCTAGTCTCTTTTTTACCATACGCTCCATAACTTTCCCTAGGATCGGTAATAGGGTTATGAAACGGTGATTCTCTAGCTTAGAGCAATCCTTTCCAATTTTAGGAATCATTATTGCTTCACCTTTTTTCCACAGCATGGGATATATACCTTCTGACCATGCTTGATTAATAATGTCTAGGAGAGACTTCTTCCAAGTTTGATTGAGGTTTTTGATAAAGATTGCATGAATCATATCAGGTCCCGGTGAAGTATTTGGTAATTTTGAAATCACCAAATCTAATTCCTTGTATGTAAATTGTTTGTTATAGTCTTCTTCGTTATCTTTAGCAGATAGTGCTCTCACCCTTCCCCTAATACGGCTTATTTCACTGAAATCTGGGTCTTCCTTTCCTATAGTACTATTTAGATATTTGACCTCTGCTTCTGCTTTTTCATCATCATTCACCAGGCATTGGTTTTCAAAGTTCAGTGGTGGGCTATTTTTTAAAGCAGGTGCTTTTTTATTCATATTCCTAAGAAATGAAAATACTCTGGAGGTTGGGTCCCTGAGGCTAAGCTTTTCCAAAAACTGTTTCCAGCTATCTCTCTTAGCTCCAACAATGATTCTTTTGAACTCTGCGTAAGCTTTTTTCATTTGTACGTAATTTTGATTGCTAGATATTCTTTTATACCAAACTTACTCTTAATAGGATCAACAAAGAAATTCAAAAATCGGACCACGCCCAGCTAGCATCATTTTTTTTTAACGTGATTGGTTAATATATTTTCAAATTAACCAATAGCACTTTGACTTCAGCGCCATCTCTTATATGTTGCTGTATTATATTATTGTCATATTCATTATTCAAATTTAGAAAAACATGGAAAATGGGAAGAAGATTTTGAAGCATACAGGCTACTTCCCCTAGGGTCAGTTCCAGGTTTGACAAAAAGTAACTAAAAGTAACTTTTTCCGTTCCAGCTGACGCTATTTAGTAGCTGGAACGACAGAAAAGTTACTTCAAAGTAACTTTTTCAGTAACTTTTACTATAGATAGTTAACAAGCATCTTTAGTGAAGTAACTTAACATCATTATCATCACTACAATAATATATAAAACTTTTATGATGGCTAACACACAAAAGTTTGAAGACTATGAGCCTTTATGCAGGGAAGAGAATGGAACTGCAATTGTTCAAAGAACCAGTGATGGTAAACAATCTTAGTTTGACCTTAAAATAATTTTTAATAAAAAATTCATTGGTAATGCTGTACGTGAGCTAAGCATCGAGGCAAATTCAGCCTCCGTCGAATCTGTATAGTTTGACCTTACTGATAAAGACCAGCGCCAACGCCCTCTCAGAGTCGGTTGTATTTATCGAAGCCCGTCTTCACCCTCAGCCATTGAGACTGAGAACACTCTCTCGTTAATGTTCTGCCTAGCCATTGAAAACTTTAAAGGCGAATTTATTGTCGGAGGTGACTTCAATTTCCCAGAACTGATCTGGAAAGACGGGTACCCTTACAACCCTACTGCCAATAGCCCGATTAACGCTAGAACATTCATTGAGATTGTACACGACCTTTCTGCCTACCAACTAATTGACCAACCAACTCGGTTTCGCCCATCCCAACAACCCACGATATTAGATCGGGTGTTTGTAAACAGAATCAAAGCGATTCAGAAGGTAAACTATGTCCCACCAGTTGGGAAAACCGGCCATCTTGCCATAGAAATTATCAACTCTAGATGTCCAGTGAAAAGTAAATAGAAAAGAAAGGTCTACACGGATTACAAGGCGATCAGAAAGGAGCTAAGACTTATCGACTGGGATGAGCTACTTCAGGGCGATGTCGACGACCAATGGGAGAAATTCTCGACAGCTGTCACCGAGATTCAGAGTAGAAACACGACAGAAAGTCTGGTTCCCATACCAAAGACATTACCGTATATGACCCCTAGCATTAAAAGACAAAGAAATCGCAAATTGCGCCACTGGAAAAAAAGAGATAATCCTGGTCACTATGAAAAGTACGTTCAAGCTCGGAACAGACTACGAAACTTAACTAAACAACTGTACCAAAATTTTGAGCTTGGACTTGCCAATGAATGCAAGAGTAACCCAAAAAAGTTTTAGAATTCCGTCTGTAGTAAAGACCACGCTAGGCACTGTATTAAACGCCTCACTACTGATGATGGAGGAGAAGTGACTGACACCCAGAAACTAGCAAACTTACTAAACAACCAGTTCGCTTCCGTTTTCACAAAAGAACCAGATAGTGAGCCTCCACCCCCTACTAAATACGTCATACCGTCTCCCATGAGTACGGTTGTTATCACTGTACCTGTGGTGGAAAAGAGGCTAAAAAACCTCAATGCCAGCAAATCAGCTAGCCCCAACAGAATCCACCCAAGGTTGCTCAAAGAAACAGCCACCGAGATTTCCCCCACTTTGTCCCATCTATTTCAGTTTTCTCTCGATTGCAGAGTCGTTCCCTCACAATGGAAGACTGCTTATGTTACACCCATATTCAAAAAGGGTGACCGGTCTAAAGCTGAAAACTACAGACCTATAAGCCTTACGTCTGCTATCGCTAAGGTTTGAGAAAGAATTGTCAACAACGCACTTCTCAAGCACTTAGTTTCCAACAGCATTATCTCGGATAAACAACATGGTTTTCTTCCCAGGAAGTCAGTCGAAACCAACCTACTCGAAACTTATGAGCTAATTACTCAGCTTCTTGACAGAGGATTTCCTGTCCACCTAATTCTACTAGACATTGCCAAAGCCTTTGACAAAGTCCCCCATAGTCGTTTGCACTCCAAACTTACAGCCGTGGGCATTGATAAAAAACTAGAAGACTGGCTAATGGACTTCCTTGGTGGCAGAACGCAAAAGGTTCGGCTCTTTACCACGGACGGAGAAAAGATCTATTCAACACCTTGCCAAGTTCTGAGCGGTGTCCCTCAAGGGACTGTCCTCGGACCAACCTTATTCCTCATCTATATCAATGACCTGGTAGCTGAAACAAAAAATCATTTGACTCTTTACGCCAAGGACTCCAAGCTATTTGGTACCGCAGACAACATTAGCCTACAAGCAGATCTCAACCAAATTTAAGCATGGGCAGATAAATGGCTTCTGTCCTTCAACATCTCAAAGTGCGTCACTCTTCATTTTGGCCGTAGTAATCCGCAGCACCAGTACACTCTGTACGACGGCAAAACGTCATCGACAGTCTTGATTCCTACTTCTACTAGTGGTAGAGACCTGGGAGTCCTGTTGGATGACAGCTTAAAATTCCATGAGCACACCACCCAAGCAGTTTCAAAAGCAAATGCAAATTTGGGACTCCTGAAAAGAACCGTCAGTAGTCAATCCTCCAGTTTTTCTGAAATTATATAAAGCTCTGGTCAGGCCAATCCTAGATTTCGGAACATGTCTTGCTAGTCCTTTTTACAAGAGTGTCATTCAGCTTGTTGAGGGTGTCAAGAGGAGAGCCACCAAATGCATCGACAGTTTATGCAGTCAGCCCTACTGCAGAAGATTACAATCTGTTAACCTCCCAACACTCGTTTTTCAGCGTAGGCGTAACGACATGCTGCTCACCTACGGGTACCTCCAGCAAGCGGATCAGAAGCTGTTCACTTTCTCTCCCCACCAAAAGCAAACACAAGGACTTTCCAAAAAGCTGTTCAAATCCAGCGTTAACACCAAAGTCCGACTAGATTTTTTCAGCCAGCAAGTGGTGAACGATTGGAACCAACCAAGCCAAGAGACAGTCTTGGCAACCTCGCCCGAGGAATTCAAAAAGAGGCTCGACAAGGAATGGGAGGCCAAACCATGGAGATTCCAGTGGAAAAACCCCTCCCAGCCCTCACTACCATAATAGTCGTGGAAGACAATAGAGAGTTAGCTTGGAGGATGATGCGGCTTGTCATAACCAACCATCTCACACACTCTATCTGAAGTTGCTGTTGTGCGGTGGTGCCAACTCTAAATTGCTGGAGAATGGTCCTTGAACCATACATACCATATGATCACCGTTACCAAGTGGGCTTAAATTGCATCTCTCCAGCACTGTCTAGTCCCTATGGTTTGTCGCTTGACTTTAGCACAGCGACCAGATCTATCGCCATCATCAACTACGGAGAATCACAGTTCTCGCAACTAATTCGCTCTGAAGTGCGAATTAAGGTAATTAAGGTAAGGTAATTAATGTGATCTGCTGGGCATATCTAGAGAAGCTTGGTTGATCAAGTTTGTTGGGGGTAAAGTCTTCAGGCCTTGCTCTAGGAAGCTTCTAATTAAATTCCTATAATCCTTGGACAGTTGCTAGCCTATTCAAAGTCAGTGGTAAATTGTTTTGTAGAGATGGCTTAGCCTAGAGTGAGTAATAGGTCTAATTGTCCAGAAAAAAATGTATATAGTTCAAAGAAAGCTTAGTTCAATCCCACTTGACAGAAAGAAACCCTGTGTTACTCTGGAAGCTGTTTTAAAACATTCAATGATAATTACTTAAGCTAGCCTTGGCTAGATTGAATCCTGTAATTCATTGAAGTTCTTCAAAAAACTTTGCAGTTTATTGGTAGCCTATCACAACTTTTTAATATTAATTTACAGATACATTTGAGCCCTCCTAGCAAAGTTTTTAGTAGGCTACTCCAGGCTTAAAAACCTGAGCTTAGGAGTTTAAGGCCTGGTGTTACTGTTATTTTGGTTGGGATAAGGGTCAATGGTGTGACTCTGTAAGCTTAGCCAAAGTACACCTAGCTATAATGATTAGCCTACCTGGAGAAATTTAGAGGAAAAACTTAAGAAGAATCAAATGGTTTTAGCCCCAGCCATATGTTGCACTCTCAGCTAAAGACATATCAGGTGCAATGTGCAATGCTGACCATTGGTCAGCATACAATTTTTTCTTTTTTAAGTAGGCATAAATAAATGAAACAATTAAGTTGTAGCGGAGGAACTTCTTGCTACATTAGAAAATAGGGTCAAAACTAGTATGCAATCATGCAAAATAATGTAAAACTCAAACCCTCATGTATTGCTATCAAAACAGGAATTGAGAAGAATTGTATACATCAATACATAACAAAAAATCTAAGCTATGCATCAATATGGTTATTAGGTACTTGTGTTTTATTCAGAACACACTCAAAAGTAAAGTTAGGTTATTTTGTGAAACAAACTATGATGCAGTTACATTTAAATTAAATATTTTATATATAGAGGTGGTTAGGTTAGGTAATTGATATAATGCATCCCCCCCCCCTCTTCCCCTAATGTGCAAATATATAGCCCATTTTTATATTTAGATTATGACATTTTGCCTTTTTCTTTATCAAATAAATATAATACAGAATTTGTAGACCAGACAGAGAAGTTGAACAAATAGGAAGAACAATAAATGTGTTTTTATTCCCTTCACTGCCTGTGTCAATAGAAATGCCAGGGATTTACTGTTTTCATTCCCTGGAAATTAGTCTTATACCAAAAGTGAGATTGAATTTGTCAAAGCTTGGAGATTTATTCCTCCTGTCTGTTTAAAGAAAACAGATGCATAATTGAAGTTTTGTTCGTTTCTATCTTACATTTCATGGGCATCAATGGTATTTCTTCCTTTATTAATCTGTCTTGTTTCTTTACTGCAGGAATGTTTTTGTCTCATTTTTAGAAAGATACAAATTTTTATTTACAAAGTACTTATACTAGAAGCACATTTTCAAGACTTCGACCTACCCTAGGATCCCCTGTTCCAAAGGCATGATAGAATTTCTTGAAGCTAGAAATTTCTTTTGTGGCAAATTCAATGGTAAATATTTAGTTCACCCTTTTTGCAACTTAATAGTGGTAAAATAGGTAAGATTGTCAATTTTTAGTGACTGCTTTTACCCATTGCTAATTGCAGTAAAAAGGAAAGCCACTGGTAAGGACCCCCAAAGAATTATTTCAGATTATTTTAAAAAGGCTTTACTGTTCATAAAGCTGGCATAACTGGAGAAGGGGCTTCTAAGGAATTAATGACTTTAAAAGCTATACATTATACATATAAATGCACATTTCTTATGCAGAAAGGCAGCAAGTTATTTATTCTAATCAACTACAGCAGGTATATCTATTACGAAAATAGCGACGAAGACCACACTGCCTTTCCATAACAAACAAATACAACGTAGAGACAATAGGGAAATTTTTTTTCAAGACAAAGGAAATTATTTATGTAGATATTTTGGCCCCATGTCCAAGGGCCGTCTTCAGTACAATACAAGAATAAGAGAGAAACTATATATATATATAAAAGAACTTACATCAAATTGTGAGAATTAAAACTGATTAGTTAAAAACACTTATTAAAACATTTTTTTTTAAAAATATAGCCCTAGCATCCTTACTTCAGCGAAGTTCAACCAGGACTGGCGAAAAGAATGAAACGAAGAAATATAAACTCATTCAAACTAAAGAGAACAAAATGATTAGATGCAATTTCTTAAAGCTAATCTTGCTTGTTTAGCAGCCTGTCTCAAAGGCCTTTTCGTAGTTGGTTCAGTACTATTATAAATTGGTTTAGTAAAATATTTTGTTAGATCATTTTTAATTAAATTTGAGTATAAAGAATTTAGTGAGTATTCCCCCAAGTCCCTGTTCAAAGAAATATTTTTATTTATTTTGAGATTAATTTCAATTGATTCTCGAACCACCTGTTTTATTCCCAAATCATTACTAATGAGTGAAGAGTTTTCAAAAAGTATCATGTGGGACGGATTATTAAATATATGCCAACCTAGAGCAGAATCAAAGGAGTTGTTGGAATTATTTGAAATTAAGGCCTTGTCTATGTCATTTTTATGCTGTTGTAACCTTTTGTCTAGATTCTGATGGGTCCTGCCAACATAGTATTTTCCGCAATCACAGGGTATTTGATAGACCCCTCTTTGGCGAGTAACTGGGGTCTTATCTTTACCCGAATTTAAGAAATTGATGATTTTAAAATTATTAGTAAAAACTACATACAGATTATTTTTTGTGCATATATTTTTTAATTTTGTTGTAATCTTTGGGATATACGGAAGATAGACAATATTTGAGGGCTTATCAGTAGCCTCACATTGTGAAGTATCTTCTTCAATTTTACAAGAATGTCATTTTATTCTATGGCTAATTATTTTATTTACAAAAGGAATGGGGTATCCATTACCAAAAAGAATATCTCTGATAAAATTTATTTCAGCATTTATATATGAATGGGAGCAAATATTTAGGGCACAATCAATGAGGGAAGTTACAACTGCTCTTTTAACTTGTGGGGGGTGATTTGAATTAAAGTGAAGATATCTATTGTTTTGTGTTGGCTTTCAATATATAGTAAAATCCAGTTCATCAGCATTACGAAAAATTAATACATCTAAAAACGGTAGTTTATTTTCAATTTCAACTTCAAGGGTGAACTGCAAATTTCGGTCATAAGTGTTAAGATGATCTAAGAAGCCCCGAAGTTCAGCTTCCCCATAATTCCAAATGATAATTTTGGATGATTTTGAATTCCCCATAATTTTGAATGAGTTTATATTTCATTGTTTCATTCTTTTCGCCAGTCCTGGTTGAACTTTGCTGAAGTAAGGATGCTAGGGCTATATTTAAAAAAAAAAAAAAATTTTAATAAGTGTTTTTAACTAATCAGTTTTAATTCTCACAATTTGATGTAAGTTCTTTTATATATATATATATATATATATATATATATATATATATATATATATATATATATATATATATATATATAGTTTCTCTGTTATTCTTGTATTGTACTGAAGACAGCCCTTGGACATAGGGCCGATATATCTACATAAATAATTTCCATTGTCTTGAAAAAAATTTCCCTATTGTCTCTACATTGTATTTGTTAGGTATATCTATTACTTTCCTTAAGCATCAATAAAGATAAAATGCATGCTGGAAACTTAATGCTCTTTAGAAACTTTCTTTAGACATACTAATTGTGAGATGGATATCAACAAAATTCCAGCAGGGTTTGTATTTACTTACAAACCAATCATAAACAGTAAACCAGATTACATTTCCTAATAGTTTTCTACCAGCTCATTTCAGCAAAATCCTTTGTGACAACAATATACTCTTTGGTGGTTTAGCCTTTCTACAACATGCTTGGGTGGCCTGGTCTCTCCAAAATGAAAGACAACTGCTAGTAGGCTAAGCTAGTTCTGCTTGAAATTTGCTATATGAGTTAAGGTATCACTGAGATGGATTAGGTTTTTTGCCAAATGGGCAAATGCAAATTCACAAATGGCACTAATTCACAAAACTGTAAATGGGAGGGGGAAGAGAATATATTTTGAAAATCTGGGGAGGGGGGTTCCTTGATGGATGTACCAAAATATATATATTTCAATGAAAATTCTCTAAGTATTTTGCCAAATCTAGGGGAATTCCCTCTCATTTGATGCAGATCCATTACTAAAAAATCATTTAGTAAGCTCAATTACTTTTCAAGATAGCCTAGTGAAAAGGCCATCATTTGTAAATTTTAACAAGCCTAGTCTAAAATTATAACCTTAATAGTTCAACTGAATGTTAGAAAGTAATATGAAAGCCAGTAATACTGTTTGCACCAGTTTTACCCAATTTTATACAGTGGGTCAAATTTAAGATATAGCTTAGGCTAGCTTAATCAATCAGGAAACAATGCAGAAAAAACAGTTGTGGTAAAATTCTAGTTTAGCTACTTTTTGTTATCTCGGCAAGAGGTTACGTTATTCAAACTACACCCAAGCCAAACAAGTTTAAACAGTTCCAAAATATTCTAAGAGTATCCTCTACTGATCAGTGGCTTTAGCTAAAATATTTACAAGGACTTATACACAGGAAGTTATTCTAAATTCAGACTAAATGAGTCTAAAGCAAATGTTATCAAAATCTTGGTCATAATATTTTTTCTATCTGAATAAGACCTTAGTCACTTCGAGCGTGTCCGAAATCTCAAGTATGCAAAATTAAGTTGCGTTTGATTCACTTTTCAAATTGACTCAAACCAGCATTCCGACGTTTTATTTACGATTCTGAGTTAACTTTTAGCGTTCGATTTGTAAAAGTTGACTGAAAGTTAATGAAAAGTTGACTTTTAACAACTTTTACATTTTGTACGTTCGTCTCAAGCTAACTCGGAAAGAAGACAGAAGTTTCAATTATAGCTAATCATGGAGTATATCTTCAGATGAATCCAAGATGAAGGCACCACTTTTGTGTACCAGTGTGGTGAGTTATTGAGCTTGATTTTTTGTTGTTGGGTAGGTTGCACTAAAATAGACTTGAAAACTATGTTATTAGCCTAGTTGAAACTGGCTTTTTTCTTGTGTGGATGGGTGGGTTTTTTCTTTTACTGGGTGGATGGGATAGGTAGATAATAAAATGGCTAAAAAAATCTTATAAAACTATTGCAATATTAGCCTAGTTAAAGTTACTACTAAGCTACTTGAGCAATTATTTCAGAGCTGGGTATCTTAATACAATTTGTGTGGCCAGAAGTTTAATTGTTAGATTGCAAATTGTGATTTTCATTTGTCTTCTTTTAGTCATTCCATTCAAGATGCTTTGGATAATTTTTTTTATTGTGATAGATTGTCTTAATGCTCTGAAAAGGGAAAATATTTCAATTGCATAGGATAGGAAAATTTCAGTAGGCTAATCAATTTAAAGTCCTAAATTAGCAAGGGAAGTGTTTACTTCAGTAAAAAATCACTTGTATACAGTGATTTTTTATCACTGTATAAATTTTTCTTATCAAACAGTTCGTGGTAACAAACTGTAGTAAGGAGCGACCCGGCTCAATAGTAACCAAAACTCTAAAAAATTGAATTTTGATATCAATAGCTACATCAAAAGAATTGCATTTTAATGCTGATTTTAAATATATAAGTTTCATCAAGTTTAATCTTACCCATCAAAAGTTACGAGCCTGAGAAAATTTGCCTTATTTAAGAAAATAGGGAGAAACATCCCCTAAAAGTCGTAGGATCTTAGCGAAAATGACACCATAAGATTCAGCGTGTCAGAGAACCCTACTGTAGAAGTTTCAAGCTCCTATCTACAAAAACGTGGAATTTTGTATTTTTTGCCAGAAGAAAAATCACGGGTGCGTGTTTATTTTTTTTTTTTTTTCAGGGATCATCGTATCGACCAAGTGGTCCTAGAATATCGCAAGAGGGCTCATTCTAACGGAAATAAAAAGTTCTAGTGCCCTTTTTAAGTGACCAAAAAAATTGGAGGGCATCTAGGCCCCCTCCCACGCTCATTTTTTTCCCAAAGTCAACGGATCAAAATTTTGAGATAGCCATTTTGTTTCATATAGTCAAAAACCATAATAACTATGTCCTTGGGGATGACTTACTCCCCCACAATCCCTGGGGGAGGGACTGCAAGTTACAAACTTTGACCAGTGTTTACATATAGTAATGGTTATTGGAAAGTGTACAGACGTTTTCAGGGGGATTTTATTTTGTTTGGGGGTGGGGCTGAGGAGAGGGGGCTATGTTGGAGGATCTTTCCTTGGAGGAATCTGTCATGGGGGAAGAAAAATTCAATGAAAAGGGTGCAGGATTCTCTAGCATTACTATAAGAAAACAATGAAAAATAAACATGAAAACGTTTTTATAAATGAAAGGAAGAAGCAGCATTGAAACTTAAAACGAACAGAGATTATTACACATATGAGGGGCTCTAAAAATACTTTAGCATAAAGAGCGAGGTATTTAGGAGGAGATAAATACCTTGCTCTTTATGCTAAAGTATTTTTTAGTAATTTCAACTATTTATTCTACGGCCTTTCTGATTCAGGGGTCATTCTTAAAGAACTGAGACAAAACTTACGATTTAGTGTAAAGAACGAGGTATTAACGAGGGTACAAACCCCCTCATAAACATAATAAAAATTAAAGAATATAAAAGTTTGTTACGTAAGTTAATTCTAAAGTTACGTATATTTTTTGCTAATAAAAAAATTCGTTAAAATTAAAATTAATAGTTGCCTTTTTATGTAACCGAAAAATTGCATGGCAACTAGGCATCCTTCCCCATCCCATATTTCTCAAAATCGTATAATCAAAACTAAGAGAAAGCCATTTAGCCCAAAAAGGAATTAATATGCAAATTTCATTTGAATAGTTTACGTGTGGAGAGTCAAAAACAAACATGCATTAATTCAAAAACGTTCAGAAATTGCATAAAAAACTAGTTTTTTTTAACTGAAAGTAAGGAGCGACATTAAAACTTAAAACGAACAGAAATTACTCCGTATATGAAATGGATTGTCCCTTCCGTAATCCCTCGCTCTTTACGCTAAAGTTTGACTCTTTGCCACAATTCTGCTTTTTAAAACAATTAAAAGCTTTAGCGTAAAGAGCGAGGGATTGCGGAAGGGACAATCCATTTCATATACGGAGTAATTTCTGTTCGTTTTAAGTTTTAATGTCGCTCCTAACTTTCAGTTAAAAAAACTAGTTTTTTTATGTAATCACTATAAAAAGTGAAAGGGGGCCCTGTTTTTGTCTCTTTTAGCCTGTATCCAATTCCTGATTGTCATTTAGCCTAAATTTCATTTTTTCTCTTTCTCATTTCTTATCAATATTACTAAGGGTTGATAGTTAAGCTTTAGAGAAGTCATTGTTAAATAACATGTGCTTAAGTAGCCTATATATAGCTTGTTGCTACTTATTCTTCTCTGGGTATACAATCATTGATGTGGTAAAACCCCGAAGGACTTGTAGGCCTATAGAAGAAAATCTGTTAAAAAAAGGTGTCTCTTTATAATTTACATAAAAATTATAGGTAACATGTTCTACATGCAGCCCTGCTTTACTTTAGCCACAACCCTCCTAAAATGGAAATCTAAAGCTAAAATTACATATTTTCTATTGATTCTGCCAATCTATCCCTCAACCCTAGTACCTGATAACTGAAGCAACTGTGGCAAAACAAGAACTGGAAAAACAAGTAGGCTAAAAGGTGGCAGAATACATTGAAAATATATAATTTGGGCTATATATTTGCAAATTAGGCAGGTTGGGAGTAATTTTTTTTGTTCATATTTTGACTTAAAAATAAAGTGAATATACCACTTGATGCCTTTTTGTATGTTCTTTACAAATATAATAATTGCTTATATTGCTAATTCGAATTTAAGCACTTTTTGACCTAACTTAACAAATTTTGACAGTGAAAAACCTATATTATTTTGTCAAAAATGACCAAAAATACATACTTTAATTCAAAATTTGGCATCAAAGAAGAAGAAAACAGCATAATATTGTAAAATTTATTAATTCAACTTAATTGTGGAATATCACTGCTTAAAATATAAAATTTATAATATAAAATATAAAATATAAAATTTAGAAAATGGATTAAGAATGAAACAGTAAGTTTGAGACCAATGTTTTAAGCTTTTTTTTATACCCAAAAACTAGAAATATTTTGGTCATTTTCAAGAGCTCAAAAAGCACTTAAATTTGAACTTGCAATTGAAGCACTTACTATGTTTGTAAAGAACTTAAAAAAAAGGCATCAAGGGGTATGTTCACTTTATAAGTCAAATATATGAAGAACAAAAAATTTACCAATTATAAGTAATGAGTTGCATGATTTTCTCCTGGGTATATAGGCTAAATGGAAGGTCACTTGCACCTGATTGTGTCCTTACTGTTTTTACTTGGTTGGAAAAAAATCCAAAGAAAGTTCCTATTGAAAAGGAAAGAGCCCAAAAGTGAGATTGAATTTGTCATAGCTTGGAGGTTTGCCCCTTCAGTCTGTTTAAAGAAAACAGATTCATAATTGAAGCTTTGTTAATTTCAATCTTAAGGGTGACCTACATTTGTGACACTTCATTAAATGGTTGTAAAGGGATACTTTTATTTATTTGTCTTGTTTGTTTTCTACATGATTGTTTTTTTGAATCTTTAAATTGATATACATTTCTTACAAATTAATTAATCACACCACAGTTCCATTTGCAAGTTTTGACCTACTTTGTAACCCCTGGTCTCAAAATTGCATATAAATTTATTGAAGCTATGAAACATAGAAATCCTGCCTGTTTAAAAGAAAATAAATGGACATAAATAGGTTTTAATACACTAAATTTCCAAGGCCATGGCAATTAAAACAAAACAATGAAGATTAACTTTAAAACACTTGACAATACATAAATATAACAGTCACAAAGAAAAATCATTCACAAAATTTTACTTTTGTGCTCAGTTGCCAGCCTGAGGAATTGTCCTAAATTTTCAAACCTTGCAAAACATTCACAAGCCATTTCTTATGACCTATACTCTTGTCTATACATCAACAACTCATTGAAAAGGAAGGCCCACCTTACTGGCAGTTTTTCCTTTATATTCTTATTTAATGGGTTTAAAAGAAAACTTCTATGGCTAAGTCAGAAGCACAGTAAAAAACCAGGTGGTCCTTTAGCCAGGAAGTGCAATAAGACGCAGGGGACCAGTCATCCTAATCTTTTGCAAGCCCTTCCTGCCTACTGACCCTAGATTTCTCTAGGTGACCTTTCAAGGTTGGGCCAGTTCTGGCTGAACCTACATAGTCACATCACTGACCTTTTTCCCAAACCAAATAAACTGGTAATGTCAGGAATTAAACCTGTGCCCTTTGGACAAAGTATTCTCAACCTAGAGTGCCAGCCACTTAAGAAGGAACACAAATGTGACCAGAAAACAAAAATTATTTGAAAAAGAAAATATTGGAAAAAAAACAACTCAGTCATAGTTCCTACCATTTTTCAGTGCTGTCCCATAAACAATATCTATTTTATTTAGACAAATTAATTTTGAGACAGGTATCAACAAAACTCCCATCAGGGATTGTATTTACTTAAGATACAATTAGCAATATGAATGCTCAGTTTTGTGATATTCTAGTCTTGAAATAAAAAAAAAATAAAAATTATACGTTCTATTTGTTTTCCACTAGCTCACTCGAGCAAAATCATTTGTGTCCAACAAAATCATTGTTGGAACCTCTAGAGGGAAAAGAAGTGGAGATAGGTACTTTAAATACTTTCCTGGGACATACTTTAGCCTCTAGACACATACCTGAAAGTTTCATTTTCCTTACCTAGCCTCTTTCAAAGATAGCCGAAAGTAGCTAAAGTAAAATTTTACCCCTAATTTATGTCAAAAAACAGATTAGACATCAATCTCAATGAATAGAGACTATATAATATAGGCATTGACCTAACCATTCTAATTTTTTTTTCAACTAAAAATTATAGGTTAGTTTAGAAACTAGGCCTGTTTGATTTGGTAATATTTGAATAAGTCACCAATGTGATAGCTGCCTTCCTAAGAACTAACGTTTTAACAACATAAAAATTTTCTTCTGATTCCTTATTAAGCTTAGCCTATGCAAGGTGGGCCTAGAACACCAAAAACCCTTTAAATCCTAAGGAATATGCACAATATTACTTAAGGGTCACTGAAAACTAACACTATGGTCACTATTAACACTTTCATTGTCTTTTCTTTAAACTAAACGATTTCATACTTATAATTTCTTTTTCCAGTGAAGCGTTCGATTGGCAATTCTGTGTTGACTTGCTAGGTCGACTTCTTACTAAATAAAACAGCAGCAGAGGAAAAAGTTCGTTTTCTTAAAGAGTTAAAGAGGCTGCGTCCCAAAGTCGAACCTTAAAACGTACAGGAATTAGGAGAGGCAGTTGGGGGGCTGCCGCCCCCCAAACCCCCCGCTTTTAAAGACTCTTTTGTACAGGTTTTTTGTTTTGGGGGGACTTCGTTGTTACTAATTACTAGTTTCGGCGCGATGGTTCTCCTGTCCTCTTGTGTTTAACATTTTTCAAAGTTATTCCATTATTCATTCATTTCAATTTTTGTTAATTAAAAGAGGGCCTTTCCGAAGCCAAGAGCGGGGGGCAACAAAAAACCTGTACAAAAGAGTCTTTAAAAGCGGTGGGTTTGGGGGGTCGCAGCCCCCCAACTGCCTCTCCTAATTCCTGTACGTTTTAAGGTTCGACTTTGGGACGCAGCCTCTTTAACTCTTTAAGAAAACGAAGTTTTTTTCATATTATTTCTGTACGTTTTTCTTTTGTGAAAAAAACCACCCGATAAGGGACTTGAACCCTTAACCCGAGGATTAAAAGTCCCACGCTCTACCGACTGAGCTAACCACCTGCTTGTGTGTAAATATAACTTTTAAATAAATTTTAAAAATTTCAAATTAACATGGGCTCTTATGGAGAAATTGGTTAATTAAGTGGCTAATGCATGGTTTCTGGAAAACAGGGAAGGAGTTATCGGATCGATCTTGTGAATTTCAGCCCGATCGGACAACGTTAAAGGGGGGGGGGGGAGGTGGAGTTGGGGGGTCGAAACTTTCGGGGGGTTAAGATTTTCCTACGAAACTTTCAAGGGCACTTACTCGGAGAATTCCGCGTCGAATGAGTCTTTGTACACCCAGATCCGATGTCGGCTGTGACCTGTAGGCGTCGAGAAAAAAAAAGAATATGAAAATTAAGTGGCTATGCGTGGTTTCTGGAAAACAGGGAAGGAGTTATCGGATCGAGCTGAAAGTTCGCAGATAAGCTCCTGGGCCCTAGGGGACCCTAACTTGTGAATTTCAGCCCGATCGGACAACATTAAAGGGGGGCTGGGGTTGGTGGGTCGAAACTTTCGGCCAGATTTTCCCCATGAAGGAAAAGTCGGAGGGGGATAAAATTTGGCAGGTTTCTTAGTTGGAGCTCGAGCTACGAAATACATCCCATCCCATCTCTCTGCGACTACTGGAACCGAAGATCGCTTAACATTGTCGTGGTTCGCCTCTTTATAGAGGCACGAGTGTGCCTCCTTGAAAACGGCAGCAGAGGAAAAAGTCAACTTTTAAGCTAACTTTTTCGAGTCGAATCAAACGCAACTTTAATTTCGCATCTGTCTGGAATTCTTCGAAGAATTCTCAGTCCGGACTAGAATTGTGTTGCGAGAACAACACTTTGGTTTTGTTCCGTTTTTTTTTTCCTATGCCGTCGATCTCAGCTTATTCCTGGAAACTGGTAAAGGTCTAACCTGTGCGGTTTTTGTGGAAAGTGTGGACCTCAGGCCGGATTGATGAATATGACATTACATTTTGGAAAGCTCCGTAGAACTCTTGCCTGGGGCCAAAAAGGATGGTTTTTGCTTCTCCTCGAGCCAGAGCCTATGGTGTGTGAAGTGAAGTGGAGTTGTATAGCCTATGTCAGAAAGAAGTATCTGAAGTTGTGCAGCCAAGCTTTCGTTTCATCAAATCATGTTTCTGCTTTCGAGTGGAAAGCTCCGTTCTAGCAGGCAGGCACCAATTTCAAATTGAAGATGGACTAAAATCTATAAGTGTTAAATATATGCGGCAGTTCCCCGGCCCCACAGCCAATATTTCTTCTTTGAGTGATAAATAGAAAAATTTACAGAAACAAAAAAGTGCGATTTTCCCAATAGTCCGAAAGTGCTGCCATCTATTGTTTCTACCCATTTCTGTTCGTGATTTCAGCTGACTTTACCATTCTTTTTTTTCTACTTGGGATTGCAATAGAGAAATGGTATAAGATACGCCTCTTAAACTTTAAAAGTCCTCTCATTGCTAATGAAATTAGAGCTTATTCTTTGCTCCTTTTTAAGTGGTGGTGTTAGAAAGTTGGCCTCCGGCAAAAAAGTCAACTTTTGAACTAAGACCGATAGAATTTTTTTTTCAATGGCAATCGATAGCTCTTGATGAGCTGATCAAAATATATGTCATCCATTTTTGATACAAAAATTTCTTCATGAGATATACTAGTTTGAAAGTTTCAAGGGGTTGACAACTTCAGTGGTAGGGTACACAGTGAAACCAAAAATAAGCCGATATCAATTGTGAGTCATGTAGGGGACTTGTAAGGAAAGGCCAGTTGTTATCTCATAATCATCTTCGGTAGCGAGGGGTTTGTAATTTTTGCTATTTGGTGTACCTATTATTTGTTTCCAGTGTATTTGATGATAAGACCGAGTTGGTTCCAGTGATAAGACATGTAGGGGACTGGTAAGTAGTAATCGTCTGTTAGGCTACAATCATCTTTAGTGACGAGGGGTTTGTAACCTTTGCTAGTTGGTGTAGCCTACGAATACTCACTGTAACCAAGAATTAAGTGTTTACGCAACGGGTACAAACGATAACGTAAAACAACGAGGCAGTTTCGTAAAAATTAATAGAGTGTCCTCTATGGTATTTTGATCCTGAAAAGTTACGGATAGCTTTATAATACCAACTAGATTATATAAGATATTGTTCCATGTCTTCATCCATCACGATATCAACGATTGAAAAGGATAAAGTTCAACTGGCTGCAAAGTCAATTTAGTCCCTTCTTTCGATATTCTTTTGTTATTGTTGTTTTTTCAACGTTGAGGAATAGCCTTTGATCCTGTGATTACCGATCGCGTTCTTCTTTGAACATAACGTTATAAAAGCTTCGATAGGCTGACAACTTTAGCGTTTGACAAATAGCAAGAAACAAAACCAAAGTGTTGCTCTCGCAACACTTTATTCGGCAAAGCCGGACAAAGGTTGCCGAAACACTTCAAGTTGCTCAGGCAACGTACGTCTAGTTTCATCTGTAATTATCGCAGGGTTATGACGTCAAAAACCCCACGAAAAAATTCTACGAAATTGCAGCATTTATCTGAGGTTTTTCAGAAGAAACTAAAGAAAAATAGTGGCGATCCATATACAAAGCATAAGGAAGACCAGAGCATAAGGAAGAAAGATTTGTTTCCAGAGAGATTCAAATTCCAAAAATGTGTGACAAAAAAAACTTCCAGTGTAAGTGGCTAAGAATATCTCAGTTTAAAAAAAAATTATTCATGATCAGCAGCTTTTAGATGATTATTAGGCCTATTAAGGATGTAGATCTTCACCTTACTCAGTGATCATAGAGCTTTAATTGCATGATAACTGCTAAATACAATGATCATTGACTTCTTGTTCTGTTATTCTTGAAGCCAAAAAATTAAGCTGTTTTAAACGAAGAGAAAACACGAAGAGATAAACTAACATTAGAGAATTATAAATACATATTATTCGGGACGCTTAAAGTGGAACGCTTATCAGAAATTCAGTATACTTTAAGGGCAAATAAACATAGAATGTTCTTAGAAAAACAAAATTAAAAAGCTCTAGACCCTAATGACACTAAAAGAAAGGTTTTGAAAAATAAAGTAAAAACGGTACCCTGGGGATTTAATTCCTTGAGGCTATGAGCTAGTTAAAGTATTAATAAGCTAATTTAGGTCTTATAATTAAGGTAGTTAGGTAATAAAGTTAAGCTATAAGCTTCATAGTCGAATTCTACCTTACAGAAATTTTTACCAAGCAAATGGATAGAAAAACACCTATTAAAGTATTATAGTGTGTAAAAAAAAAGATCGTTTTAATCATAAACATCTGCTAGCACCTCAATGGCCGTTTCGACTATTCATTTATGGAAACTCTGGATTTGGTAAAACCAAGTTACTCTTTGTTGACCTAGGTG
The DNA here is from genome assembly GCF_032884065.1 of Artemia franciscana. NCBI lineage: Eukaryota > Metazoa > Arthropoda > Branchiopoda > Anostraca > Artemiidae > Artemia > Artemia franciscana. The sequence goes on along the minus strand of NC_088879.1, from coordinate 31,042,519 downwards.
GTATTAATGTATCCACCTGAAATGTCCTGACACTGAACTAACCCAGTTCAAAGCTTCTATTAACCAAAGAGTTAAAAAAAGTATATAGTTACAATTGCTGCAATCAATTAAACACATCTATCTGGCATTAATTAGGACTACAATGGTGAAGGTTGCACACTGCTCTGGTCTAGTGGCAGCCAGAAACGGGGAAGCGTATGGCCTAGTGATGAATAGTGCTGAAAAAAAAAACAGCCAGACATCTCGAAAAATTTATACCTATCGTATCAGCATGATCCCGCTCAGGCTGAGCAGTATCAGGTCAAAATATACAACAAATTTGAGGGCCTCGTGCATTGGGATGATAGTGATGGTGTACGGAAGGTCTTCAAAGAGAATGCTCTTGCAGCTGCAACTAGCGTTGCTGGAAGGAAGCAGTGGAAGAGAAAAGACTGGATCAACAGCGAGTCCCTCATCATTGTTGATGGCAGACGCGATATCCACCTTCGTGGGCACAGGGCAGCATATAGGCAATTAAATAAAGAGCGTAACATTCAGATGTACAAAGACCGTAAGACTCTTATCGACAAAAGGCACGCGATCTTCAAGAGGCTGACAAAAAAGGACATTGGAGCCATATATAAGATCCTCCGTATGCTCTCAGGTAAATGTACTCAGACTACAGCTTATCTCCGAAAAGCCAGTGGCAAGAATATTTGTGACCAGCCACAGTGTCAAGTGGCGGCACCACTTTGAGAAGATCCTAAACTCAGAGCCACCTGAACAAATCGGCAACCAGATTAAGGCTGATGTTGTTAATGCTACCCCTTCCTCCGCTGGCACTGAATTTACAGCAGAAGAAATTAAAGCTGCAGTCTGGAAGCTGAAGAACAACCAAGCTTTAGATTTTTTAGATTAATTTTAGATTAGATTAATTTATTTCAAAAACATGTATTATTCAAAAACATATAATACATTAAAGTATTATAGTGTGTAAAAAAAAAGATCGTTTTAATCATAAACATCTGCTAGCACCTCAATGGCCGTTTCGACTATTCATTTATGGAAACTCTGGATTTGGTAAAACAAATTTACTCTTTGTTGACCTAGGTGGTATTAATGTATCCACCTGAAATGTCCTGACACTGAACTAACCCAGTTCAAAGCTTCTATTAACCAAAGAGTTAAAAAAAGTATATAGTTACAATTGCTGCAATCAATTAAACACATCTATCTGGCATTAATTAGGACTACAATGGTGAAGGTTGCACACTGCTCTGGTCTAGTGGCAGCCAGAAACGGGGAAGCGTATGGCCTAGTGATGAATAGTGCTGAAAAAAAAAACAGCCAGACATCTCGAAAAATTTATACCTATCGTATCAGCATGATCCCGCTCAGGCTGAGCAGTATCAGGTCAAAATATACAACAAATTTGAGGGCCTCGTGCATTGGGATGATAGTGATGGTGTACGGAAGGTCTTCAAAGAGAATGCTCTTGCAGCTGCAACTAGCGTTGCTGGAAGGAAGCAGTGGAAGAGAAAAGACTGGATCAACAACGAGTCCCTCATCATTGTTGATGGCAGACGCGATATCCACCTTCGTGGGCACAGGGCAGCATATAGGCAATTAAATAAAGAGCGTAACATTCAGATGTACAAAGACCGTAAGACTCTTATCGAAAAAAGGCACGCGATCTTCAAGAGGCTGACAAAAAAGGACATTGGAGCCATATATAAGATCCTCCGTATGCTCTCAGGTAAATGTACTCAGACTACAGCTTATCTCCGAAAAGCCAGTGGCAAGAATATTTGTGACCAGCCACAGTGTCAAGTGGCGGCACCACTTTGAGAAGATCCTAAACTCAGAGCCACCTGAACAAATCGGCAACCAGATTAAGGCTGATGTTGTTAATGCTACCCCTTCCTCCGCTGGCACTGAATTTACAGCAGAAGAAATTAAAGCTGCAGTCTGGAAGCTGAAGAACAACCAAGCTTTAGATTTTTTAGATTAATTTTAGATTAGATTAATTTATTTCAAAAACATGTATACAAAACATAAAGCGCCGAGAGTATGTGGCCCAACATCAGAACTCTTGAAGAATGGTGATCCATTCATGACCCTCTGACTACAAGTGCTGTTTAATACTGTGTGCCACAATCCCCTTCGTCGTCACCAGCAAGTTGGGCTAGTGCCGAGTCAACTCACAACCGAGTAAATCAATACAGTTAAACTGCTAAAAGAGTAAACTCTACAAAATAAAAGGAAGGCATATATTGCCTTCTTCGATTTCCGATCTGCTTTCGATACCGTCGACAGACAGTTGCTGTGGCTGGTGTTTCAATCTGCTGGTATACATAAGGAAATCGACAATCTATCCAAAAAATTATATAATAAGACTGAATGTCGTGTCATTGTAAATGACCAGCTACCATCACGTTTGCTAATTGAAAATGTTGTTAAGCAAGGCTGTGCTGCTGCTCCCGAACTCTTCAGTTGTGTCATGTCTCAACAACACATTACTGGCGCATCTTTTTGCCATCTATTTTGATGACAGAGTTCTGTCGAATGTTGACTTTGCTGTCGATGGTACATTGGTATGCGAAAATCTTGGTGACATCAAAACTGCCCTGGAATCTACCGCAGAAAAACCTGGTTTAAATGTAAACTGGACTAAGACCAAAATATTGCCTGTGGACAAAACACCGTGCAACCCTCTCACATCTATAGAAGTATATAGCCAAAATGTTGAGACAGTTAAACAGTTCACCTGCCTTGGCTTAATTGTCTGCTCAAATAGAAATATAGATGCAGAGATATCAGCAGGGTTGACAAAGGCATACGCCGTTTTGGGTCGTCTTCTGAGGACAGTATTCCACAAACCCCAGATCAACCGTCTAACGAAAGCTCGTATATACTCTGCCTCGGTAGCAAGTGTTGTGTTGTACTCGTCAAAGACTTAGCCTTTTACTCAATCGCAGATGATGAAGCTAGATGATGTCCAGACAAAACACCTCAGTAAAATTGAACCCGTTAGAGTTCTTGACAGGATACCGAACATAGACATCCTCCGGTCTTTTAAATTACCACCCCTCTCCGAACAGCTTGAGTTACGTTCGCTTCGTTGGTATGGATATTTAATTCGCCTACATTCTCAAACACCTGCCTGGCTTATATTAGACTTTGAGCCTACTGTAAACGGCTGACAACGCCCCAGAGGTAGACCATGTACGAGATAGGCGGATATCATCCGCGGTCGAATGACTGTGCGGTGTATCGACCCCAACGAAGCTTCTATCCTTGCTCGAAACAGGCCACTCTGGAGACGACTAACGGCGCTGACGTCGTGTTCCCTCTATGCTGGCGATGCTGTCGAGCAAGATCTTCAGATAAGTAAGTATTTTGGGTCCATAGCTACACGATCATTCATAGTAAGTTTCAAAGTTGGATAAAGACAAGAAGTGCGTCGAGTAATATCCAGATAATCTGGGTGCGGTAAGACAAAAGGTTCTATGTGTTTCTCTTTATCAAACTTGAGGTTTATTGCTCCCCTCTCTTAAACTTAAAATGTTCTATTGTTTGGCATAATTTATTATCCCTTCCTTTGTTGGATTTTGAAAATACTTAAAGGGTTTTTGTTTTCTTCTTTTCAAAATTCGTAATCTCCTCGTTTTTCTTATTCTTGAAAACTTTAAAAATGGATAGTTTGTTATCGAAATGAATTTCAAAGGATCGTTTAGACGGGGATCATTAAAATATCTACTATTATAGGCTTTTGCTGCTGGAGAATCCTGTCCATATTGCCAAACTTTAATATGCTCTTTTTTCCCTTTTAGAAGAAGCAGGAAGCTCTGCCAAAAAGAGGTGTTTGGGATTTGGGAGGAAAACAGCCCTTTACTGCTGTCGAAATTCGTGTATGGGCCATTGCTTGCTTTGCTCCAAAATCTGTCCTGAAAGACGATTTGAGGTATTTAAACTAGACTTCATTATCATAATTTCTGTTTTTTTAGTCCTAAGAACATGCATGAATGTATATACGAAGAGTAGAGAGTTCTAGATCGATACTTAAAAAATATTTAATGGAAAGTATAGGACATTTCGCTACTGTTTGTATATATATATATATATATATATATATATATATATATATATATATATATATATATATATATATATATATATATATATATATATATATATATACATATATATATATATATATATATATATATATATATATAAATATATATATATATATATATAATAGCTGGGTCCCGGCGGCTTACCCGCCGGGCCCCAGCATGACACGCGGCAGGCTTCTATATATGGATTCTTCGCGCCACACCAACTCCTAGTGGGTGGAGGCGCTTCACGCCCCCTAAAGCCCCCCCCCCCCCGCGCGCGTAATTCGTTTCGCGCCATATTAGTTACGCGCCATTGTAGTTGTGTCCCTGTGCCCCATCTGTGAATATATATATATATATATATATATATATATATATATATATATATATATATATATATATATATATATATATATATATATATATATATATATATATATATATATATATATATATATATATATACATATATATATACATATATATATATATATATATGTATATATATATATATATATATATATATATATATATACATATATATATATATATATATATATATATATGTATATATATATATATATATATATTTATATATATATATATATATATATATATATATATATATATATATAAATATATATATATATATATATACTACGGAAAACAAACATGCAAAGATACAACTTATTTTATATATAGATAGATAGATATACATATACACTATAAATTAACTACGGAAAACTTACGAATATATAACATTCTTCGCTGTCCCATTGTCTGTACATATACAAAGCCTTATATACTTACAATGACGTCATATGTAAACCCTCTTTTTACAAACAAACAAACATGCATACATGAACATGCAAAACATGCATTAGGCTTTCTTAATTGTAGGGTTTTTTTTTCTATTGAATTGCGATGCTCAATAAATCACGTTCAAAAACGTTCAGAAATCAAATTAAATAAAAACTAGTGTTTTTTAACTTAAAGTAAGGAGTGACATTAAAACATAAAACGAGCAGAAATTACTTCAAAAATGAAAGGGGCTGCTTCCTCATCAACGCCCCGCTCTTCACGCTAAAGTCCGACTCTTTCTCTTAACTCTATTTTTAAAACAGTAAAAAACTTTAGCGTAAAGAGCGGGGCGTTCACGAGGAAGCAGTCCCTTTCATATACGAAGTAATTTCTGTTCGTTTTAAGTTTTAATGTCACTCCTTACTTTCAGTTAATTTTTTTTCAATTTAATTCGTAAGAAAACTTTGGTTTTCTGAGAATCCTCGAAGAAAGCTTTCAACTAAGTTTGGTGTTTAGTTTCGAATTAATCAACTGAGGTATTTTAATTAGCCTGTCCCTAGGAAAAAAGAGGAAAAAACAATAAATTTTAAAATGCACTCTGTGCATGCCGTCACAGTTTCAAAGACATGGGCATTTTGTATTTGAGAATGATAGTGCTCTTTTGCTCATTTTCTCTTCTCCCTTGGTCGGTAACCAAGCTTTGCAAGACCCAGCCAAATATATTACTATCTCTCCAAAGGAAGCTGTCTATCAAAACCTCTCACAAGACTTGATGATTGGTACTATTTGAAGTTTTGACAATCGACGGTCTCTAGAGAATTCAAAGACAGAAGGCTAACCTAACTTCAATTTTGAAGCTCGATGTTTTCAAGTTCACTTAATCACGGCCTTAAACTATAAGGGAAAAATACAACATGTACGAGGCTTATTGACTTTTATTTTGAGGAGTTTTGAGCATTTATTGACTTAAACTCGAATTTAAATCTGTTTTGATTTCAATTTTTTGTATCGGGACGTTATTCAAAAGGTGACGACGAGATTCTGAGGAAATATTTTTAGGATGTCTGGACTAGAGATATTTTATTTTTGCTTTTTGTGCTCAGTATTTGTAAAGTTAGTTCTGTTAGTTCTAGTAGGTTGAATGCTTCTTTTTTATCTTTGTAACTACGTTAAAAAAAAAAAAATCATGAATACCTCATGTGGGGATTAATTACCTTTAGGTTCTAGTAAATGTGGAAAGGTTGAAATCCAGATTGCGTAATACAGAAATATATACATATCTATATATAAAGAATCATCTGAATGTAATAATAAATTTATTTCATATAATTCTATCGCAAATACAATTAATAATAATTAAGTAATTAATTAGGGGAAGACTCTAGCTGTTGATTCTAGCGGGCAGAACGAGGGAACAAAAAGCGCACAAACTAGGCTTTCTATCGGCAAAATTTTTAGTTAAATTATGACTGTCAGGCGTCCTATGTAATATTTTCAGTTTTAAGCTGTAATCTCGTTATATTGTTTCTCTAGGACAAAAACCTGGTAATGAGAAGCCAAATAAAATTGTAAAGGAGTTTTCAATTCCGTTTTAGGTTAAATTACTCCGATTTATGACAGTTAAAAAAAGATGTTGTACAATGGGTCAAACTAATAAAACAGTGAACTTTGCAAGAAAAAAAAATTAAATTTTCTTTTTACAAACAATAAAGTCCGAATATGTCGACTTTACACACATAAATCTTCATCAACGGAAAACAAAGGGAAGAATCTAAAGCTAGTTTAAGTAATTAATGGTTAAAACTAGTGTTAGTTTGTGTTATGCTAATTTGTCTAAGCTATTTTTTTTCTTCACTTTTTTCCTTTGATATAAGCTTTCGGATATGGAGCAGGAATATTCGGACTTTTCATTTTATTTGTACTAAAAGTTTTTTTGCTGTTTTTTTTTGCCAAGCTCACTATCTTATTAAAAAAATTCTTATCTTTTGCTATTTTCTTTTCATTTTATTCGTATTGGAAAAGCAGTGTGGTTTAAGAAACTGTAAGCGATTTTATCGGTTCTTCAAAAAAAGCACTAAAAGAAAATACTCAAGCACGCACGGCTGGGTTGAGGAAGGTTTCCGTCCTGTACCGTTCTATTTGTCCACATCACTAGCAAAGGTTTCCTAATGTGTTTGAGGCAGGTGAAGCAAGTTATTTAAGCCTGTTTCTCTTACCTATGGGCAGTGTTTTTCAACCTTTTTCATGACACGACTCTTCTAGTATCAAAAATATCTCTCTCCCCCTCTCTCGACCCTTATTTAACCTGTAGAATATGTAATTCATGTATAGATTTTAGGCGTTTGCATTATTAGGATTCAGATATAAATACATATATTTAAGTTTACAAAATATATAATTTTAAATCGAATACGTGGCCAATGAATAGCTTAACACCAAATACAAACATGTTTGTAATGTTAGGACTGAGATTCCCAGCTCCATCTGTTGGTAACAGTCGGAACTAGTACCCTCTCCACGGCCCGCGCGAAAGGCCCACAAGTTTCGAGACGTTTCTTTACGCTTTGAGATGATTCTCGCTAGAATTCCGCTTGGCTGGCCTATAAGTAGGGCGGTCGACCCCGACCACGGTAGTTGAGTGCAATGCAAGACCCAGAAGCAAATGGAATCAGAAAGAAGACCACGAAAAGTATAAACGATTGGGAAGTAAAACTAGGGAGTTACATACGGACTGCGTAAGGTGTCTTGGAGTTGAAGTAACAGTGATTTGTGACACGCTCGGTCGTGTCATCTTCTGTTAAGTTTGAAGTGCGCAAATCACTTGCTTTGCGTATTTATATGAGTTGAAAAGGGATGAATTACTGAAAATATTATCAGAACCATCAGCGTCTAGCGGGCTAGTGGAAAAAAGCAAAAAAGGTCTTTTTGAGGACAATTATTTGAAATTCGGGTTTCCTGGGATTGAGACCAAACCGCAGTTCGTATTTTTCTTGGAAATTTTTTCAAGAGAAAGCATGAAGCCATCGAAGTTGGTACGCCACCTAAACACATAACATCCTAATGGAAAAAAACCGTGGAATTTTTGAGCGAAAATTAAAAGCTCTTGAACATCAAAACACGGCTATAGGACAAATGTCCAACCTAAATGAGGAAGCGTTGCTCGCTAGTTATCGAGTAGCTTTTCGTGCGTCTAAAGCAAGAAAATATCACATTTTGCCGTAAATTTGATTTTACCAGCGACTTTAGATATAGCAGAGGTTATGTTAGGCAAGCATGAGTTCGAAAAGCTCAAAAGTATACCTCTCTCTGACAATACCATTCAACGCAGGATAATCAATATGGCGACTGTCGTTTGTAGCTGTTGTACGTTTTGAATCCAACGAAATATTAATAGAAAAAACAATATTTTGCAAAGCACTTCCCAAAAAATATTACAGGTAAGTGCTTCCATGACATGTTCCTTGAAGCTATGCAAGATGTGAATATCGATTGGATATAAAAACACATTGCTATTTGTAGTGATAGAGCAAAAGCCATAACTGGTGAGAAGAGTGGGTTTACTGCTAGACTGAAAGAAAAGAGGCCAAACTCTTCCTGGATGCATTGCTTTCTCCATCACCAAGCTCACGCAGCCAAAACTTTGCCACAAGAATACAGTCAAGTTCTAACTATTATTATTAACAATATAAACTATATTAAAGGAAAAGCGTTACAGACTCGATTGTTTCCATTTTTTTTTATATGGGGGCACTACACTGTAATTTGCTTTACCATATAGAGGTTAGATGATTATCAAAAGGCAAAGTAATAACCAGAGTCATGGAACTTAGCGCTGAACTATTAGTCTATTTGTAGCAAGCCAAGTCACTACTCTGAATTCATTTCTGGTCCAAAATTCTACTTGAAATTAGCTTTTCTTTCTGACTTATTTGCAGATTTAAATAACTTGAATAAAAGCCTTCAAGGGCGGGATGAGAATGTCGTTACACCAAAAGACAAACACCATGGTTTTATAAAAAAATGAATCGTGGTTATCATCTATAAATCAAAACAACTTTGATTTATTTTCGTCGACAAGGTCTTTCATTGAAGATATCGGAAGCGATATAAACATCAACTCATGTATATCTGTTATGAAAATGGAATAAAAACTTAAAGAAAGAATTAAGCAATTAATTCTCAGAGCAAGAGATATCAGATAACACTGGGTAAAGATGGATATTAAAACTATTTTTAAATGCAGTTATAAATGAGACAAGTTTAGCAATTAAGCTCAAAGAGAATCTGCCGAAATCTGCTGACGGAATGTTAAACTTGGGATTCACGTCTAAAAGTTTGAATACCTTTTAGTTAAAAAGAAAAATAGAATTCCCAGAATTAACAATCGAGGCGCTGAAATGTCTGATTCCATTTTCTGCCTCTTACTTTTGTGATTTGGTATTTTCATCAAAGGCCCAAATAAAAAGTCAACTAAGAAGTTGCTTAAACTTGGAAAACGATTTAAGATTTAATATTGCAAAAACGGATCCACAATGGAAGAAACTGATTGAACAAACTCAAGCCCAACCTTCACAGGAAAATAAGGAATACTCAAGATTTTTTTTTTTTTTTTTTGGTTACTGTTAGCAAAAAAATTTATAAATAAACATAATGATAATGAGCCGTCATATTTACATCTTTTTTTAGTCTACCTACCTTTTACAATTTATTGATTGCTCTCAACCTCATCCCCCCCCCCTACAGAGGTTTCGCAACCCGCAGGTTTATCTTTATATGCTATCTTTTTAGGTAATATATCTAAGGTTCGGAATGAAAAGCAGTCAAATTACTTAGATTTCATGTAATTGATAATTGCAAATTCAATATCTTAAAGCATTTTTAGCTGTGTCTAAGTGAAATTGTCTTTAAGCCTCCCTTAAGCCCTATTTTCTTTTCCAAGTGCCGCAAAAAGGAGTAATTTACAGAAAAATCTTACTAGCTGGTTTTTTCTGGACTTTATCCTTGTTCACTTCTAATTTTGTTTATCGACGTAAATAATTACATTTTCTAAATATGTTCAATTCATCTTTCCGTTGACGACGATATTGACAGAGAAAAATGACGACAAAAACAGAGCATACAGTTCTTGTGTTGTCAAAAGGCGACATTGTCGTCGACAGTTTACGAAAACGATTAAAGCTCTTAGATGTTTGAAGCGGTAAACATAGGAGAAAAACTGGTCATTTAAACCTGACTATCTAAACTGAATTGATAACATCATTCTTGTTAGGTGCGTGGTGGCTTTCACTAGCCGGCGTTCATTACTTTTTTGTATTATCTGGTACTTATTCAGGAAATAAACTTATGGGTTTTATGAACTGTGAAATCCACTAACATCTGGATTCTTATTTTGTCGTTCCAATGGCAATCTAGATCACAAAAATGCTGCTCCACTGATAATCAGGACTCTGATTTCATATTCCAGATTTAGAATTGGACAATGTCGCATAAAAAAGGCAAGGATTTTGCCGGGTTGTGGGTTGCAATTATACATTTTGCTGTTCCGCAATCTACAATTCAGCAATCCTATTTTGTAAACAACCTTGCTCCACTGACAATTCTAAATATCGTTTCTACAATCTCATTTGTCTGTAGAGGGCATCTATTATTGCTGGGAAATGCGTGTTTTATTAGTATTAAGAATCTGGCGCGGTTTTTAGGTATAACCCTAAAACCTTTTAGGTATAACCTTTTTTTTGAAGAATCGAGAAATAGCACATAATAAAAACAAGAAATAGTTTCCGTAAATAAGAAAAAACTTACCACATTTTCACCCATATGTTTAACAGAACAGAACAAAAACGGTGTGTTTCTCCAGCTTCAAGAATTAAGAAATCTTTGAACGATTTTGTATGTAGATGTAACTGTGTAGGTGTGTATGTTGTTTTATAAATTTTATAGATTTTATACATGTCGTTTACATTTATATGTTTTTACTCACATGACATCATGCGAACTTTCCATTAAAAATATTATTCCATTGTTCAAAGGGTTTTGGAGTTATGAGAGTTCTGCTTCCACCTGAAAATGAAATCAGGGACATAATGTTCTGGGGAACGAAGCATTGAACGCTACACACGGAACTGTAAAGAATGAATCCCAATTTTAATAGGAATTTCACATGTTGTCATGACACCATGCGCATCAGGGACACGCGTACCAGCACTAGGGAACGAGCGAAGCTTGGTTCCCTGGTACTGCTACTAAAAACAATAACGAGAACTAAGAGCTCATATGGCACTTGTGACGAGAGATCGGATCCGGTTCTGTCAATCACGCATCTAGAACTAGTGCTTATTCTTGAAGTCACCAAAGCACTAGAAATCCCCCCAAATCCCCCAAAAAGACTGGATTTGGTCCGGATATGTCAATAACGCATCTAGAACTTGTACTTATTTTTCTCATGAAGTTTCATCCCGATCTCTCCACTCTAAGCGTTTTCTGAGATTTCCAGTTTCCAAGATTTTCGTTTCCCCACTCCCCCCCCCCCTATTTCACCGGATCCGATCCGAATTGAAATGGAACACCTGAGACATGACATCTTTCTTTATATCAAGTTTCATTAAGATCCAATCACCCATTTGTGAGATAAACATACCTCATTTTTCACGATTTCACCTCCCTCTAGCCCCCCCCCCTCAGATGGTCGAATCGGGGAAGCGACTATTTTAATCTGGTCCGGTCCCTAATACGCCTTCCAACTTTCAGCAGTCGCTATATTGATCACATATCTAGTTTCGGATCTTCTTCGTATAAAAATTGGGACGGTCTGGGATTCAAGCCTCAGACCTCTCGCACCCTAAGCGAGAACCATGCCACTAGACCAGCAAGCCACACTTAAAAACAGCAATCATTTGCTTTATGGGCAAATAAAATTCTTCTCAACTATCTAGTTTGCTCGCTCCCCTCCCAGATGGTGGAATCGGGGAAACGACAATTTCTAATTTAATATGGTATGGTCCCTGATATGCTTGCCAATTTTCATCATCCTAGCTTATCTGGAAGTGCCCGAACTAGCAAAACCAGGACCGATAGACCGACCGACAGACAGACGGACAGAAATTGCGATCGCTATAGGTCACTTGGTAAATACCAAGTGCCATAAAAACCCGGCTTCTCAAAATAAAGAAAAAGGCTAGCAACATTTTAAACAGGTTGGCTACCAAATAGGGGAAATAAAATTTCCCCTATTTACTTTTAGAATAATCGAGAAACAGTATTCAACAACAAAATTAAAGTTTTCCAAATAAGGAAAAAGGCTGCCCATATTTTCACCAGGCATTCACTAAGCAGGACAAAAATGGGGAGGTTTGTTTCGCTTCCAGAAGAATCGGGAACTAATAAAACAATAAAATTAGAAAAAAGAGAAGAAAACTGTTACCTACCTGTCTTACTGGGGGGTCTTCCACCATCCATGCAATACTGTTGGATGAGTTCATCGGCTTTTTCCTCTAACGTAGCGATAATCTGTCGATAGTTCTGGTGCCTAATCGCTATCAGGAAATAACCAATATCCTCTAAAAGTATATATATGAAAAATGATAATACAAATTATTTTTTTAAATACATAAAAATAAGTGAAAAAAAAAAAAAAACAATGAATAGGGAAATAGGTTTATCATTAACACGAACTAAAAGGAAAAATGAATTTAGGAATTTTCTTACCACCAAGAGAAATTGAAGATAAATAATATGACCTAGAGAAGATTCAATCGGTGCCCAATCGCCATGCGCAATACGCTCAAAAGATAAGTTGTGCGGAAGCCATTAGAATCACAAAAGCAAAGAGATTAGATGGAAGCACTGTCTTGCTTTGAACATCCATCTTAAGGCCGTGATTAAGTGAACTGATGGAACTCGAAAATCCCATGTTAAATTGAAAATTTATATTTAAAAAGTACTCAAGTATTCATTGGCGGAAGATGCCGCTTTTAACATCAGGCCATAGCTTCTTGAAGATGCTACAAAATGTTTGAAAGGATTTTGCTCTATTTCCTCTAATTGCTTAGAAATCTTAGAAAATGTCTAGGTCTTTTTCACAAGTGTACTCGATAAAGGATATTGCTTTTAGAACAAAATCGGTACTGTCATAGCAGAAAACAATAACCTGTAAGATGATTGCAACCATTTTTCGATTTATTTTCCTGTTTTCTAACAGTCCCCTAGAATATTTTCAGCTACCTGAAATTTTTACAAGTCGGTTGCCAGAAAGAATCGTTTCATATCGCCAATAATACCCCCTAGAGACCAAAATGACAAGCTGGTATAATCAGCTGCTTGTTAATAGAGTGTGAAATTTTCATAAATTATTTCAATGCAATGAAGAAACCTAGAAATGAGAAATAGTCAGGAGCCTTCAGTAAAGTTGTGCACACAAAGCCGAAATCATGAGGAAAATTAAATCAAAGTGATGTATACATCTTAAAAGTGTTACCACACATAGACAGCGCCTTTGTAAAAAGTATTTGGAGCTTGGTAGATGTAAATATCCAAAATACCTAATAATGCGGTACGCTGAAGAACTAGACAAGTCAAGAGATTTAGGCCAAGCGACAAACCTTGAGGCGGAGCAGAACCCCGTAGCTTCTTCCCCGTTGCCCTACCGGATCGTGACTGGTGGTGGAAACTTGGATTGCGACGAATTGAAGGATTGCCGAAGGATTCTTGATCCTGCATTTTTCGTGCGCGATCTGGAGACTAAAGTTTGGAAGCACAGGTGAGGAGGAAACAACCGAACGAAATTTACACCACCAGATTCAGCGTATCAGAGAATCCTACTGTAGTTTCAAGCTCCTATCTACAATTAAACAAAAAAAAAGCTTTTCTAAGTGAAAGCGAGGAGCGACATTAAAACTTAAAACGATCAGAAACTACTCCGTATATGAAAGGGACTTTTTCTCTTCAACGCCCCACTCTTTACGCTAAAGTTTTTACTGTTTTAAAATGTAGAGTTAAGAGAAAGAGTCAAACTTTAGCGTAAAGAGCGGGGCGTTGAGGAGGAAAAGCCCCTTTCATATACGGAGTAATTTCTGTCGCTCCTTACTTTCATTTAAAAAACTTGCTCTTTTGTTTAATTTTTGGACGTCTTTGAATTAATGCATAGTTTGATCTTGGCTCTCCACATATAAATAATTAAAACGAAATTTGCATATTAATTTTTGGGGCTAAATGGCTTTTTCACAGTTTTAATCGGAAGATTTTGAGAAAAAAGGAGCGAGAGAGGAGGCCTAGTTGCCCTCCTATTTTTTGATTACTTAAAAAGGCAACTATAACTTATACTTTTTACGAAGGTTTTCGTAAGTAAAAAATATAAGTAACTTATGAATTAAATTACGTAGCGAACTTCTATATTCGTATGTTTTTATTGCGTACTAGCTGTTGGGGTGGCGCTTCGCGCCACCCCAACACCTAGTTGGTGGGGCGCTTCGCGCCCCCCCAAGCCCCCCCGCGCGCGTAAGTCGTTACGCGCCATATTAGTTACGCGCCATTGTAGTTGTGTCCCTGTGTCCCACCTGTGAATATAGATAGATTTATATATGTGTTTCAAACTACGTAAAAATTGCGAATATACAACATTCTTGGCTTTCCCATTGTCTGTCCATATACAAAGCCGTATGTACTAATAATGACGTCATATGCAAACGCTCTTTTTACAAACAAACAAACATGCATACACACAACTCGTTTTTATATAGATCGATAGATAGATAGATACAATACAAATTAACTACGTAAAACTTGTGAATATACAACAGTCTTCGCTGTCCCATTGTCTGTGCGTATAAATAGATTGTCAGGTTTACCGACCCTCAAAGATGCAACATACAATTGTACATTGGTAAAGCAATCTGTATTAAGATCTATACCGCATTTTTCTAGTGATTGCCCTTGAGCTTTGTTGATGGTGGTTGCAAATGCTAATCGAATTGGGAATTGCAATCTTTTAAATTGAAAAAGCAGATCCGTTGGAATCATGGGAATGCGAGGAATAAGAACAGCCTCGCCCTCATAAGGCCCTGTCAAGATTGTGGCCTCTATTATGTTTTCCATTGTTTTTTTTACGGCAAGTCGCGTGCCATTGCAAAGCTTTGGTGGGTTGATATTTCTTAAAAGTATTATTGGTACGCCTATTTTTAGTTGTAGCACGTGTGGTGGAAACCCTGAAGGATCTATGGAATTTAAAAATTCAGATGGATAATTAACCGCTTCATTTGGTTCCAAAATACAAATTAACTGCGTAAAACTTGCGAATATACAACATTCTTCGCTGTCCAATTGTCGCTGCATATAAATAGATTGTCAGGTTTACCGACCCTCGAACATGCAACGTACAATTGTCCATGGGAAAAACAATCAGTATTAAGATCTATACCACATTTTTCTAATGATTGACCTTGAGCTTTGTTAATGGTGATTGCAAATGCTAATCGAATTGGGAATTGCATTCTTTTAAATTGAAAAGGCAGATCCGTTGGAATCATGGGAATGCGAGGAATAAGAACAGCCTCACCCTCAAAAGGCCCTGTCAAGATTGTGGCCTCTATTAGGTTTTCCATTGTTTTTTTTTTTACGGCAAGTCGAGTGCCATTGCAAAGCTTTGGTGGGTTTATATTTCTTAAAAGTATTATTGGTACGCCTATTTTTAGTTGTAGCACGTGTGGTGGAAACCTTGAAAGATCTATGGAATTTAAAAATTCAGATGGATAATTAACCGCTTCATTTGGTTCCAAAACTGTGTCGACTGACTTGTAAAGGACTGCCTGGTCTCGAATCTTGGTCAAAACAATATTGTTGATTTCGTGGACGTCTATATTTTTGGGTGCGAGAATCGCTCTTTCACTTAGCCCCGTTTTGCAATCGGACACGCATATTTGTAGTTAATTTTAATGTTTTTACGTGTGCCCATAAATTAGAATTTTTCAGGCAAGCATTCATTTCGTCTGCAGGAGTTGATCTAGGTATTATAGGTAATGATTGCCTGAAATCTCCCGCAAGCAATATTAATGTGCTGCCAAAGGGTTTCGACTTCCCTCGCAAATCTTTCAAGCATTGATCCAGAGCCTCGAGCGATTTTTTGTGTGCCATTGTGCACTCATCCCAAATAATAAGTTTGCATTGCTGCAATACTTTACCCATCCCAGATGATTTGGAAATATTGCACGAGGGAGTTTCTGTAGAATGTAAGTTCAGAGGCAATTTCAAAGCGGAATGAGCAGTTCTTCCACCAGGCAGCAATGTTGCGGCTATTCCGGACGACGCAATTGCCAACGCTATATCATTTTTTGATCGAATTGATGCCAGAATCAGTTTTATCACAAACGTTTTACCAGTACCTCCTGGCGCATCCAAAAAGAAAATTTCTCCAACGTTGTTATCGACACAATGCATTATCGTATCATAAATGTCTTTTTGTTCCGACGTTAACTTGGAAATGTTATTTTGTACATACGACAATAGATCACTCGTACTGTAACTTTGTTCACGATCCAATTCTACACATGTCGAAACAGCAGCGATACGGTTAGGTGAAGGCATTCCCAAATCCTGAAGAGGTTTGTTTGCCATACGTACGCACAAATCTTCTATAACAACTAAAGTGTAGTTATAAATTTCTGATGTAAAATCAAAAGTCATATCTGACGTCTCTAACTGTTTTCGATGGAGTATATCTTCGGACATTTTTGACTTATATTTTTCCCATAACTCTGTAGGAGCTGATGGAGAGCAAGTTGTTAAAATGATGCCAAACAATGCACGAATTTGACTTGGGGTTGACGTTTCGCACGCGTCATTGATGCAGTTATCCCAGTGTTGGTCATTCTCCAATAAATTCAGAGCTTGGCATGCACTACGGTAAGTGTCATGTATAGTACCATTTACAGTCCTCAAATACTCAAAGGATGTCGGACCGGGTACATTCACCAAAAGCAGGCGTAGAAAGAAGCATTCATGTTGATTGGGGTGAACGGTGTAGAGTCTTCCTATCGTGGTATCTTTGAAGATGGTAGGTTGGCCGTCGACTGACTTACCCTGTTTTCGACGTTCAAATACTTTATTTTTAGTATTCCACGTGTAATACGAAGGCACTTCAGTATACAGCAGTTTTTTTGCAAAAGAATCATTTTTGCAAAGCGAAAAAAAGCGGTTAATGTTGTATACGGTGGATTCAGGACTCTTTGTTGCACGTTGGTTTCCGTGAAATAAACACGTTGACCATTCTGTAAATGTACCGCTAAGTGAACAACAGCTGGACTACGTTCATGTATCGGAAATGAAAGAATTCGCCAAACAGCTTCATTACTGCTTATGTATCTTCCAGCCTGATATTGTACGATTTCATCGAAATCTTTGATTTCGGGCTGCAAGCCAAAAACTGCCATGTCACTGCCTTTGTTGACGTATTTACATATGTATTTGATTGCCTTTACGGAGTTACAGTATTCAACGTTTATGTGTGCATTAAATGTTTTTGATAATAATGGGGAATATGGAACAACCCACTGGTTATCTACTTCGATGGTGGTACCGTTACGCTTCTTTATTATTGCTGTTTTACCGCCATCTTCAGTAGATCTTCTTCTATATTGTGGGTAACCATCATTGCCAGTAATTGTGTTTGATACTAAAAGTCGAGGATATTGCTTTGTGCACCTTCCTTTGGCCATGCATGGTGAATTTTCGTTCAGTGCACCGCAAGGTCCATGTATCATATTTTTTACAATAATATCATGTAACCCCTTATCGACATTTTTATCAGGTATTTCAGCGTCACCGTCAAACCAAAAATGACGACAACTAATTTCATGACGTCAGTCAACACAGAAACATGACGTCACCTGATCCACAGACAGACACACAGACAGACAACTTATTTTTATATATATAGATATGAGGGGGCTCACCCCTCGTCGATACCTCGCTCTTGATATTAAAGCTTAAATTTTGTCCCAATTCCTTAAAAATGACCCCTGAATCACAAAGGCCGTAGAATAAATAGTTGAAATTACTAAAAATGCTTTAGCGTAAAGAGCGAGGTATTAAGAGAAGGTAGACCCCTCATATGCGTAATAATTTCTGTTCGTTTTAAGTTTTAATGCTGCTTCTCACTTTCAGTAGAAAAAAACTTTTCATGTTTATTTTTTCATTGTTTTTTTTTCAAATAATGCTAGAAAATCCTGCGCCCCCTCCATTGAAAGTCTCTTCCCCCATGACAAGTTCCTCCATGGAAAAATCCTCACCGGTAACCTCCCCCCCCCAAATCAAAAAAATCCCCCTGAAAACGTCAGTACGCTTCTTAGTAACCATTACTATATGTACACACAGGTCAAAGATTGTAACTTGCAGCCCCTCCCACGGGGACTGCGGGGGAGTAAGTCATCCCCAAAGACATAGTTATTGGGTTTTCCGACTATGGTGAATAAAATGGCTATCTCAGAATTTTGATCCGGTGACTTTGGGAAAAAGACCATGGGAGGGGGCCTAGGTGCCCTCCAACTTTTTGGTCACTTAAAAAGGGCACTAGAACTTACCATTTCCGTTAAAATGAGCCCTTTCGCGACATTATAGGACCACTGAGTCGATACGATCACCCCTGAGAAAAAACAAATAAACACGCATCCGTGATTTGTCTTCTGGCAAAAAATGCGAAACTCCAGATTTTTATAGATTTGGGCTTGAAACTTCTACATCAAGGTTCTCTGATACGCTGAATCTGATGGTGTGATTTTCGTTAAGATCGTATGACTTTTAGGGGGTGTTCCCCCTATTTTCTAGAATGAGGAAAAATTTTTCAGGCTCGTAACTTTTGATGGGTAAGACTAATCTTGATGAAACTTATATATTTAAAATCAGCATTAAAATGTCATTCTTTTGATATAACTACTGGTATCAAAATTCCATTTTTATTTTAGAATTTTGGTTACTATTGAGCCTGGTCGCTCCTTACTACAGATCGTTACCACGAACTGTTTAAAAATGTGGAATTCTGTATTTTGTGTCAGAAGGCAGATCACGGATGCTTGTTTGTTTTTTATTTTATTTTTTCAGGGGTGATCGTATCGACCCAGTGGTCCTAGAATGTTGCGAGAGGGTTCATTCTAACGGAAATGAAAAGTTCTAGTGCCCTTTTTAAGTGACCAAAAAAATCGGAGGGCACCTAGGCCCCCGTTGCACGCTAATTATTTTCCCAAAGTCACCGGATCAAAATTCTGAGGTAGCCATTTTATTCAGTGTAGTCGAAAATCCTTACAACTATGCCTTTTGGGATGACCTACTCCCCCACAGTCCCCGTGGGAGGGGCTACAAGTTACTAACACTGACCAGTGCTTACATATAGTAATGGTTATTGGAAAGTGTTCAGACGTTTTCTGGGGCGTTTTCATTTGGCTGGGGGCAGGGGTTGAGAAGAGGGGGATATGTTGGGGGAACTTTTCATGGAGGAATTTGTCATGGGGGAAGAAAATTTCCATGAAGGGAGCGCAGGATTTTCTAGCATTATTTAAAAAACAATGAAAAAATAAATATGACAAAGTTTTTCAACTGAAAGGAACAGAATCCTGTAAATATTAATTCCTGTAAATATTCCATAATAATTTCTGTTAAAAGGAACAGAAATTATTACGCATATGAGGGGCTCACCTCCTCCTAATACCTCGCTCTTTACGCTAAAGTATTTTTTAGAAATTTCAACTATTTATTCTACTGCTTTTGTTATTCAGGGGTCATTCTTAAGAAACTGGAACAAAATTTAAGCTTTAGCGTGAAGAGTGAGGTACTGACGAGGGGGTGAACCCCCTCATATATGTAATAAAAATATGAGAATACAGAAGCTTCTTTATGTAAGCTAATTTGTAAGTTGCGAATATCTTTAACTAATAAAATTTATTTTTACTAATAAAAACATTCTTAAAAAATTAAAAGTTCAAGTTGCCTTTTAAGTAATCAAAAAATCGGAGGGCAACTAGACCTCCGTCCCCGCTTCTTTTTTTCCTCAAAATCATTCGATCAAAACTATGAGAAAACCATTTAGCCAAAAAAAAAAAAAAGGCAAATTCCGTTTTAATTATTCATCTGCGGAGAGCATAAATCAAGACATGCATTGATTCAAAAACGTTCAGAAATTAAATTAAATAAAAACTAGTGTTTTTTAACTTAAAGTAAGGAGTGACATTAAAACATAAAACGAACAGAAATTACTTCAAAAATGAAAGGGGCTGCTTCCTCATCAACGCCCCGCTCTTCACGCTAAAGTCCCACTCTTTCTCTTAACTCTATTTTTAAAAAAGTAAAAAACTTTAGCGTAAAGAGCGGGGCGTTCACGAGGAAGCAGTCCCTTTCATATACGAAGTAATTTTTGTTGGTTTTAAGTTTTAATGTCACTCCTTACTTTCAGTTAATTTTTTTTCAATTTAATTCGTAAGAAAACTTTGGTTTTCTGAGAATCCTCGAAGAAAGCTTTCAACTAAGTTTGGTGTTTAGTTTCGAATTAATCAACTGAGGTATTTTAATTAGCCTATCCCTAGGAAAAAAAATGAAAATAACAATAAATTTTCAAATGCACTCTGTGCATGCCGTCACAGTTTCATATACATGGCCATTTTGTATTTGAGAATGATAGTGCTCTTTTGCTCATTTTCTCTTCTCCCTTGGTCGGTAACCAAGCTTTGTAAGACCCAGCCAAATACATTACTATCTCTCCAAAGGAAGCTGTCTATCAAAACCTCTCACAAGACTTGATAATTGGTACTATTTGAAGTTTTGACAATCGACGGTCTCGAGAGAATTCAAAGACAGAAGGCTAACCTAACTTCAATTTTGAAGCTCGATGTTTTCAAGTTCACTTAATCACGGCCTTAAACTATAAGGGAAAAATACAACATGTACGAGCCTTATTGACTTTTATTTTGAGGAGTTTTGAGCATTTATTGACTTAAACTCGAATTTAAATCTGTTTTGATTTCAATTTTTTGTATCGGGACGTTATTCAAAAGGTGACGACGAGATTCTGAGGAAATATTTTTAGGATGTCTGGACTAGAGATATTTTATTTTTGCTTTTTGTGCTCAGTATTTGTAAAGTTAGTTCTGTTAGTTCTAGTAGGTTGAATGCTTCTTTTTTCTCTTTGTAACTACGTTAAGTAGTGTTCAAGGAGGAATTGGATTTTTTTGGTTCTGCTAGAGACAAGGTGATGTTAGCTTTAAAAATAGGGCATTTCAGCCAATATAAATCCAGCATTACAAGATTCTAAACTAGTCATGAAATATGAAAAATGCAACAACAAAATGCCACTCTGTGTGGTACCTGGCCTAAAATTTAATTTAAAACAAGCTTAACTTCACTCTGGGCAATAAGTTTTCAGCTTTCAAGAAAATTTCATAAAGATAATCAAACGGCATGGGGTGTGTAGATGAATATGGACACCTGCCTTATACCTTGTGACACACGACTTTGAACTACAGTTCCTAGAATCTCCAAAAGTGGCTTTATTCAGATTTCTGGAACATTACTTTAACCACTACAATTTTCGCTGGGACTGCAAACACATCCCTGCAGAACAAGTTATACCAGCACCGAATACCAATCACTATCTTTAAAAAAGACAGTGATTATTTTTTTTTTCAATCACTATCTTTCAACGTCGTGTCAATGACTGCTTTTTCCTAGTGTGTCAGTGTCCACTCTTTTCTTTCTAAGCTTTCTTTATCTGTGCCAACACGCTGAAAGACAAGTGCGGGAAAATCATCCGAACCAAAGGACAATTGAAACGCTGGCGAGAACACTCCTCTAAGCTGCTAAGCCCCATCAAAAACTCAAATGATCTGTCTCATTTCTCGGGTACTGCTAGGGAACCTTACAATATAAATCTGGACCCATCGAGAATCGCAGAAGTGCTAAAAGCGCTCAAGTGCAGAAAAAGTAACAAGGCACGAGAAGAGGATAGAATTCCTTCTGGAATATACAAGGCTTCGCCAAACTATTGCGCCGCCTAGCCGGCCAGTTTCTACAGGTCTGGATGACAAAGGCCTTCCCAAAAGACCGGAGGGGCTCTCAGGATCAGGTACTCACGATCCAGCCCATCCAGAAACAGTACAACAGGTATGACCTACCATTCCTCATCCCTTTCATTGATTTCCTTCTGCTTTCGATTTCCTTGTTATAGAAGAACTATGGAGGATTATGGCCGGAGATTGAGCACCACAGGACCTCATCGACATACTTCGAGGTGGATACATGGGCACTGAGACCTGTGTCCGCATTTCGGTTAACAATACTCCCAAGTTTAAAGTCAAGTCTGGTGTCAAGTAAGTATGCCCCTATTGCCCACATTATTCAGCTGCGCGATAGATTGGACAATGCCCTGACCAAACGCAAGAAAGTTGTCTTTGGTCAACTGGATGGCTTTTTTAGATCTCTGACAGACCTGGATTTTGCAGACGATGTTGCCTTGTTAGATACCACAGGTGACGGCTTACAAGACATGATACATCATGCCTGCAAGACTTCGAAACGCATTGAGCTTACCAGAAACAGCTCCAAGACTAAAGTATTGGCTGTCAATCAATCTACTCCATTGGACGACAAACTAATTGAAAACATCGACGAATTCAAGTACAAATGTCTATTTTAACACCAGATAGTGGAGCTGGCAAAGACACTTCTACTGGAATATCAAGGGCTTGGAGAGTCCAAAACAAAAATTGTTAGTTAAGAATTAAACGGCCTATAAAACACCTCCAACAAATAACATCCAACTGATAAATACAGCTGAACGATAAAAAGATTCTCAAGATGTTTCAGGGAATTCTATTGTGCCTGGCATCGTCAATTACGTTGGTGAAAATGGCAACAGTGAGAACAACAGAAAAGATTAGTCTTAAGTAGCAAAATTTTCAGGAAGGCAATCCTGCAAAAAAAGGAGAATACAATGGGATCCTATCTCCTGAGGTTAGTCTGAAGGGCCCGCGGCGTAACCTCCCTCCTGCAAAAACTGAAATATGGTGGCATAAAATTCACTCTTTCTGATTTATACACATACACTTTTTACGAAATGTTCCTGCTGCTAGATTACCCAAGTGTAGGTTTATAACGATAGGACTGCAAAGATTGAATTCAGTTTCATTATCGAGCACAAATTTTTTATAATTCTCTGAATAAAACTATAAGGGTTGATGTTTACTATATAAAAGCACCTAATAAAGACACGGGTTTATAAAAATCAGTACGCAATTACAATTTAATAAGAAGTAAGCGAAATGATCGATTTCATTGACGAGCTTTGTCACCAATTTCATGACTACCAAAGCTTTTGCAATCACGAGAGTAAATCACCTGAGTCAATCACGTGTCAAGTTAGAAGTTACCTTGCTTTTTTGAATCTGCTGACACGAATAAGCAAAAGGAGCTCTATACATACCCCGGCTGCTGTCATGTAGATCCTTAATACGCTCTTGTAACTTTTCTGCTCGCTTTTTCTCAGCCTAAAGCTGCCGCTTTAGATCACGAAGAGCAGCAATACCTATCAAAAGAAAATAAACATAAAATAGGTGCTCACAAAAAAAAAATACTAAAATTGTCAAGAGAAATAGGGATTCTTTTTGTCAACTCATATAGCTTGTATTATTTAAGCATTCAAGACACGATTAAGTTTCACCGCTGGTACTCAAATTTCTGCCCGTTCAAAAAAGCTGCGTTCATTTGGGCTAATTGTGTTGCGAGAGCAACACTTTGGTTTTGTCATGTTTTTTTTTGTTTTTTTGTTCCTAACACCCCAATTTCAGCTTATTCCTAGAAAGTGGTAAAGGTATAACCTTTGCGGTTTTTACGGAAGGTGTGGACCTTAGGCCGGATTGATGAATATGACTGCATTTTGGAAAGCTTTGTAGAACTCTTGCCTTGGCCAAAAAGGATGGTTTCGCTTGTCCTTGAGCCAGACCCTATTGTGTGTGAAGTGAAGTGGAGTTACAAAGCTATTCGAGTTACTTCAATGAGAAACATCAAAAAGTAATTGAGGAAAAATTATGAAAATTGAAACTTAGTTAACTATTCTGTTGCGAAATAAACCTCTTGTAAGCTAATATTGAAGCAACTCTTTTTGGTCTAGTAGGTAATCTTGTCTCCTGGTGATTGTGTAAAATTTTAATTCCCTTATTGATTATTGGTTCATTTTTCAAAAGATAATCATAAATTGGGTCAATATTTAAATTCCCTGTGTCTCTATTTATTGAAAGATTATCAAATATATGTATTTTTTTAATTTCTATAGCCTCCCTCGCCCACTGAGAAAAACCTCTATCATTAGATATAGCTGTAGCCTCATCAAATTGTATAAAATGTTCGGGATGAAAGAATGTATGTTCAGCTAGAGCCGAAACAAAAGTTTCCGGAGGCTTTCTTAATTGTAGTTTTTTTTTCTATTGAGTTGCGATGCTCAATAAATCTTTCAGTAAATTGTTGGTGAGTTCTACCAATATAAAACTTTCCACAGGAACAAGGAATTTTATATACCCCACTAACTAAATCTCTCCGGGTTAAATCCTTCCCAGAATTAAGAAAACTACCTAATGGTCTCACTGATTGGAAACAAGTATCAATGTTATGTTTACCTAAAATTCTTTTAATCATCTCCCCCAAAGTAGGTATATAAGGTAAAGAAATGAAACGTTTCGGTAAGTTTAATTCTGTGCACTGTGAAACCCCAATAACCCTATTGTTTTGTTTAATGCGTCTATTTTTTATTATTTTATCAATGAATTTAATTGGGTAACTACTACAAAATAAAACATCCCTCAAATACAACAATTCAGAATCTAAAAACTCCTGGGAACAAATTCTAAAAGCTCTATCCACCAGTGCAATCACAACCCCTCGTTTCACTGAAATAGGGTGGCACGAGTGAAAGTTCAAATACCTATCACTGTGTGTACGCTTTCTATATACTGAAAAAAGTAAATGGAACTCATTTTTAATCAATAAGATATCAAGAAAAGGTAGTTTGTCATTTTCTTCAAACTCCACTGTAAGTTTTACATTTTTGTCAAAACTATTTAAATGTTATGGAAAAGGTCTAAAGACTCTAAACCGTGTTTCCAAGTGCAAACCACATCATCCATGAATCTGCCCCAGAAACGAGGGGAGAGCCTAAAACTGTGTATAACGGAGGTTTCAATAGATTCCATGAAGAGATTTGCCAACAAAGGGGAGAGAGATGCCCCCACAGCCAAACCAAACACCTATTTGTAAAATGTACTTTCATTCGTGCCTCTTAATAAAAATTATCTCATTGCTAAAGAAATTATAGTTTATCCTTTGCTCCATTCTAAGTGATGACGTTAGAAACTTGGCCTACGGCAAAAAGTCAACTTTTGAACTAAGACGGATATTTTTTTTTATTTCGACGGCAGTCGATAGCTCTTGATGAGCTGACCAAAGTGCATGTCATCCATTTTTTGGTAGAAAACTTTCTTCATGAGATGTACCAGTTAGAAAGTTTCAAGGAGTTGATAACTTCAGTAGTAAGGTACACACTGAAACCAAACATAGGCCGATACAAATTGTGAGAATTATAGGTGAGTTTTAAGCAACGGCCAGCTGTTAGCTCATAATCGTCTTCGGCAATGAGGGGTTCGCAACTTTTGCTAGTTGGTGTACCTATTATTTGTTTTCGGTGTGTTTGATGGTAAGACCAATTGGTTCCAGTGGTAAGACATGAAGGGGACTTGTTTACCTTAAGATCCTTATAGATTAACAACTTCAGCGTTTAATCGAAGCGAGGAAACAAACCAAAGTTTTGCTCTCGCAGCACTTAGCTCCGCGGAGCCGAAAAAACGTTGCCGCAATACCTCACTTTGCTTATGCAATGTAGATCTAATATTTGGATTACTTCCGTTTCTTAGCGAAGCCCGAAAATTTGATTCTCCAGCCGGAGAAATTGCGTTTAAGAATAAACAAAAGCTTTCTGTTTGTGTAGATAAAAGAATTTGTAGTTGGTATAGATAATTTGTAATTGGTATTCTTTTACATAGATATCCAAACGTACAAAATAAAATAAACACAGAGAGGAATTGGTAACAAGAAGAAACCAAATCTGCCAAATTGGAAACCAGATTCTTAAAAATCTAGTTAGTCAGTGATGCCTCAGTGCAATTTTAAGCAACGTGTACACTTCAGCGAACTGAAATGTATCATCCAAGATAAAGTACACAGGCACTTTAACAAACCAGGCAGATTTAATCCATTTTTATCTTTTTTATTCTTTATTTTCCAAAACTAAAATTTTATCGGCGTATACCTATGACCACTAAGATGACAAGACTTGGTATTTGTTTCTTTTATTTGCTAGTTAGCCTTTTTTGCAACGCCAGAAAAAAAAAACTTCGCATAATGCCATGTAAAATAGTAGCAAGAAAAAAGAGGTAAAAATGACCGCACAGAGGGAAAAAAGAGGTAGCATTAAAAAAGAGGTAAAAAAGCTAATCTTGATTTCTTCAAAAGGGTTTTAAATCCTCAGTGAAACTCTCCTAATTAAAAATGTCTTTGTAATGTTTCTTTGGCATATCAAAAAGCTTTCAAAACCGCCTTGAAAATATACCAGACCTGGAATTATTCACTAGACTGTACATGATTGATGTTTCTTTTTTACCAAAACTGCACAGAAACTGGAGGGGGGGGGGGGGTTATCAAAAAAATTTAAGCACCAAGCATATTTGATCTAACTGACGTGCCATTTGTTTCTTACTTATTTCGGTCTATACGGTTCTACTGACAGCATACCAATGAAATCAAATGATGGCTTTGGTAGGATAACTTCTCCAGGGAAATGCTTCAAATCGGTGTAAAGCACAAAACAAACCTGTGTAAGTGCTTAACCGGCTACATTAATTATATTATGATCCTCATCACTGTATGTTCAGCAACCGTGGCCCAAGGAGAGACAACCAAACACAAAAGGGCGAATTTCATTCTCATGGACTAAACACAAAGAGGTGAATTTCCCTCAAGAAGATACTCATTCTACTCCAAAAGGAGCGCCTTAGCTTCGCCTCGAGTTAAACTGAGATAGACGCCTGCAATCGCCTCAATTGACCAAACCAAACCAGTTGACGTTCGCATTCGCTTTGATTCAGACCAAATTAAATAATGAGTGACAGTGAAATAGTGATTGGATTGTTGGACAGTTTAGTTTAGTTGAAAAAGCGGAAGGCTTCTCCGGAAAAGCGAAAAGGTTAAAGATTAAAAAAAAACACGTCAAATGACTCGTGTTGTTATGCTTACCCACGACATTACCACCGCAGCACTGTGGCAATAACATTAGACAAACACCAGCAGCTTTGCACGGATTCCAATCCTCGTCGTCATCACTATATTCCTGTTTGAATTAGAGAAAAATTGAATAACATTAACAGAGGTGTTTTCCAAGACCACACTGCCTTCCCATGACACATATTAGTTCAGTAGGGAAAATCCTTTTATTCTACAATGAAGCACAAAAATATCTCTGGATATTTCGGTCATATACATAGTAGTCATCTTTTGGTATGTGACCGAGATATGGATATTTTTTTTTTTTTTTGGTTTCACTGTCAAGTAAAAAAAAATTCCCAATCAGCTGTCTTTATAACACTAAAAAATCGACAATCAGACAACGCAGCGTTCTTGATGCGGCCCACTTTGGTATAGCGGTCGTCTTTTGGTATGAGACCGAAATATCCATAGATTTTTTTTGTTTCATTGTCAAATAAAATAATTTCCCTATCAAACTGTTTTTATAACACTAAAAACCGACAATCAGACAAAGCAGCGTTCCTGATGCGGTCCATTTGGTCGGCTAGTAGCCCATAGCTATCACAGATTATAATCTAAAAATTCTATGATTCCAAAAAGATACATTTCGGAAACATGTGTGATAAATCGGAGGTTTACTTTAGGAATGTAAAACTCCGCCTGTAATCATACAGCCAGTCCCAAGCCTGGATAAAGGAGGAGGGTTTGGCGGTAGACTAGCAGCCTGTTCCTGGAAAAAAGATTTGCCATAGAACCGTCTAATTGAGAGCCAACATGATACCGACTATGCAACCTGCCGACGACTATGGACCGCCCCCGGACTCCTTGATGACGAATTCGGACCGCCCCCGGACACGATTTTTGAAAATGAATTGCGAAATTAAACTTGGTTTTTGGAACGTAAGGACCATGGTTCAACTTTCTAAAACAGAACAGGTTGTGAATGAGATGGACAATTATGGCCTTGACATCCTAGCTCTGTCGGAAGTCCGTTGGACTGGTGCAGGTAGTCAAACCCTCAAGAAGGGATCCACAATCCTGCACAGTGGCACCGAAAAAAAGAAAGAAGCAGGCGTCGCCATAATGCTGTCGAAATCTGCGTCCAGAGCCCTAACGAAATGGACGCCTATAAATGAGAGGATCATAGTGGCACGGTTCACAGGTCGCCAAGCTAAGTTAACAGTAGTCGCATGTTACGCACCAACTAATGAGGCAGACGATACCACAAAAGACAACTTCTACAACACCCTACAAGCTGTCGCCAAGGATATCCCCAGCCACGATCTCGTCTGCTTTGTTGGTGACTTCAACGCCAAGGTGGGGAGCGACAAGTCCTATTGTCCTGAGGTTCTTGGGAGCCAAGGCCTCGGCGAAATAAACGAGAATGGGATACTGTTAGTTGACTTCGCACTAACAAATGACCTTATCATCGGAGGAACCCAGTTTCAGCATAAAACTATCCACAAATACTCATGGAACTCGCCTGATGGTCGAACCCACAACCAGATTGACCATATCTTGATCAACAAAAAGTGGAAGTCAAGCCTTCAAGATGTAAGAGCCTACAGAGGAGCCGACGTCGCCTCAGACCACGCCTTGATGATTGCAAAGCTGTCCCTCAAACTGAAAGCCACAAAAAAATCCCAACCCAAAGAGAAACCTGCCTACGACTCTGAAAAGCTCTCAAACGCAGCAGTTCGGCATAGGTTCAACATACAGCTTACAAACAGGTTTGAGAGCTTGGCCCTAGATTTGGATAGAGAAGCCACTGTGGAGACAACCTGGGCCACTCTAAAAGAAGCCTACAACCAGACAGCAATAGAAACAATTGGGCACAAAAAAAGACCCAAAGACGAGTGGTTATCCGATAAGACATGGACCCTTATCGAAGAGCGTCGGAAACTAAAACAACGTCTTCTAAATGATGGAGATAACAGCGACACAGTCTTGAGTAACCAGCTGTATCGATACCAAGACAAGCTGGTGAAAAAGAGCGCAAGGGGAGATAAACGGAACTTTCTAGAACAAAAGGCAGCTATGGCAGAAGAAGCGGCCAAGCGCGGCGATTCCAGAGCCGTCTATAAAATCACCAACGAAATCATCGGGAAACGTCGCAACCTAAATGGACCAGTAAAAGACGGAAACGGGAAGACAGTCACAGCCCCCGATGAAATCTCTGAAGTTTGGGCCCAACACTTCGAGAAAGTTCTCAACCGACCTAGTCCTCTGAACACAGCAGATATCCCCACAACCCCTTTCCTGGAACTTCAAATCAATACAGAAGAACCGTCAACCGAAGAACTGGTACAAGCCGCTCGCAAACTGAAGAATGGCAGAGCACCAGGAAGCGACAGGATATCAGCAGAAATGATCAAAGCCTCTTTAGGCGCTTGCATAACTGTGTGGATCACATTCTTTGCATGTATATGGAAATCAGAGAAAGTCCCCGAAGAATGGAGAAAAAGCACACTCATCAAGCTTCTTAAGAAAGGAGATGCAGCAAAATGCGATAACTGGAGGGGCATCAGTATCCTTTCTATCCCGGGGAAACTATTCTCACAGATAATCCTTCGTCGCATCCAGACAGCTTTAGATAAGCACTTGCGAGACGAGCAACATGGCTTCCGCCCATCCCGCTCCTGCTCCGACCTTATATATGTCCTACGCATGATGATCGAAGAATGCAATGAATGGAGGCAAAAGATGTACCTTGTCTTTGTGGATTTCGAAAAAGCCTTCGATTCAATACACCGAGATTCGCTGTGGAATATCCTCCGATATTACGGCATTCCAGAAAAACTTGTATCCTTGATCATTGCCCTATATGAAAACACCGAGTGCTGCGTTCGGACCCACGAAGGAAATACAAGGTATTTCCATATCATGTCCGGTGTCAAACAGGGGTGTGTCCTCTCCCCCTTGCTTTTTGTCCTTGTAATCGATTATGTGCTCCGAGACTGCACGTGGTTTGGTATCCAAATCTGCGACAACAAACGACTAGCAGATCTTGATTTCGCCGACGACATCACCCTGATGGAGGCAAACAAGGAAAGGCTCCAGGATCTTCTCGAAGTAATCCGAGAGAAAGCGAGTCTTTTGGGACTAAAGATCAACTCGGACAAAACAAAAAGCATGGCAACGAGCGACTCGCCACTGGGCTTAAAGTGCGGGGACAATACAGTAGAGCAGGTAGTGGATGTTAGATACCTTGGAAGTACAGTCGAACGAACTGGATCCAGCGAAAAGGAGGTGCAGTCTAGGATTGGACAAGCCAGTGGAGCTTTTAATCGACTAAAGCCAGTGTGGCGATCGAAAAAGTACTCCCTGAAACTGAAAATGAGGCTGTTCAACAGTAACGTCATCACCGCCCTCCCTTATAGCTGTGAATGTTGGAAACTAAACCAACACCAAGAAAAGAGGATTCTTGCCTTCGAGAACAACTGTCTTCGCAGAATACTGAACATTAACTGGAGAGACCACATAACCAACCAGACTGTTCGGTCTATCTCGCGCCAGCCCCTGGTAACAGATGTCATACGCCAACGAAGATGGCGCTACCTGGGGCATGTTATCCGTATGGAGGGAGACAGACTCCCCAGACCTGTACTGGAGTGGCAACCAGAGGGAACCCGAAGAAGAGGGAGGCCGAAGAATACACTTCGTCGTACGTACCAGCGGGACCTAAGACACATCAATGCGATAGTCCAACCCCAGTGGGAAGACGTCTGGGCAGCAGCACATATGAGGGACGACTGGCGGCTCTTTTTGGATGCCCTGGGTGCCTCTGGCGGCACAGGAGGAACTAAGGTCTAAGGTAAGGTTACTTTAGGAATTCTACACTCGGTTAAGCCGATTATGAGAGTTGCCAATAATTGTGATGATTATTAAATTAAAAAACAAATCAATGAAAGGTAAAGAGCGATAAAAGCAAAACGAGCAGAAATAAGGTAAAAGGTAAATAATATGGTATTAGACTTTACAGTCTCTACTGGCGGTGCTGATCTCCGTTTCTTAGCCCTTCAGCCAGAAAGTGCAATGGAGGGTTGGGGGCCAACCATCCTGTGCTTTCGCACACCCTTCCTGTTTACCTTCCCCAGATTTCTCCAGGTACCCATTTAGAGCAGAAAAAGTCATATAATAGTCAACCTTGGAACGAACAGAAATCGCTCCGAATAAAGTAATAAAGAAAAAAACTTTTAGAACAGAGAGAATTCACTTTAACGATACTACCATGGCCATATCCAGGTATCAAAAGAGTATTTGTTAAAAAGGGAGTTAAGGGCTTTCCTTCGCATTTTTAAGATCCGAGTAAAGTAATAAAGAAAAAGGCGAACAAATGATCATAATAAATACTCAAGTCAAACTTAAAACGAAGAGAATCAACTTTAACAATACTACCATGGCCATATCCAGGTCACCAAAGAGTATTTGCTCAAGAGGGGGTTAAGGGTTTTCCTCCACATTTTTAAGATCAATTTGCGAGTCAGACAATTTTATTTAGCTTTCATAGTCGTTTTACCAGCATTTTTACGACTAATATACAAGTCAGAGAAATATTTCATGGGGGGCAGTAAAATCCGCTAACATCCTCATCTCGGATAAGGTCCTGGATAAGACCCCCAAAATAATGTCCATATTTAAGGTATTTCTGCAACACAAAGCCATTTCTTTGGACTTGGAGGGTCACCCCTCAAAACAAAATTAAGAATATTAACTTCTTTCTTTACTAATATTACAAAGAATATAGTTGAGCTAGGGACGGAAACTTTACAGATTTTCAGATATTTGAGCCGGTTACGGTTGCGGGTCGCAAAAAAAAACCTCAGAAACGCATAGAAATTTGTTTATATTCATTTTTGTTATGTCTTTACGAGTCAGACAAACATTTCGAGCGGGATTCAAACCCCCTGCCCCCCATGGATACGGCCTTGGACCATAATTATACTTTTCGGGATCAGATTAATTCTAGGCAGGATAATCTACCCTAGCAAAGCAGACTCTTCCTACTTGAACAATCTTATTCATCCTTGTTAAAGTCAGTTAATAACGATTAGGAAAATAAGAAGATTTACTCATAGAGAGTCTATCACAAGATAAAACAAGATAACTCAAGACTGTTACAAGAAGCCCCACATGCCACTAAACTGGAAAAAGGGAGCCCCAACTTACGAAGTACACAAAAATAAAATAAAAACAGAAATTAATAAGATGGCACAACATAATCAAGTGGAGGAAAAACAAGAGCTAAGAGCTCATATGGCACTTGTGACGAGGCGAGAAGAGCTAAGAGCCAAGAGATCATATGGTATGAGCTCTAACAAAATTCTATGAATCAATAGATTGATTTAAAAAGGAAAATAAGAGGCTTAATACCGGTCAAGATTTAAAATAAGAGCTCTGAGTCACAAAGTCCTTCTAAATATCAAAATTCATTAAGATCCTATCACCCACTCGTAAGTTATAAATACCTAATTTTTCCTCTCCCTTTTGCCCCCCAGATGGTCGAATCTGGGAAAACGACTTTATCAAGTCAAATTGTGCAGCTCCCTGACACGCCTACCAATTTTCATCGCCCTAGCACGTCCAGAAGCACCGAACTCGCAAAATCACTGAACCCCTCCCCCCAACTCCCCCAAAGAGAGCGAATCCAGTACGATTCTGTCAATCACGTATCAAGGACATATGTTTATTCTATCCACCAAGCTTCATCCCGATTCCTACAATCCAAGTGTTTTTCCAAGATTTCCCCCTCCAAATCCCCACAATGTCAAAAGATCTGGTCGGGATTTGGAATAAAAAGCTCTGAGACATGAATTCCTTCTAAAAATCAAATTTCATTACGATCCGATCATCTATTCGTAAGATATAAATACTCCAATTTTCATGTTTTCCAAGAATTCCGGTTTCCCCCTCCAACTCCCCCAAATGTCACAGGATCTGGTCGGAATTTGAAATTAGAACTTTAAAGCACAAGATCCTTCTAAATATCAAATTTCATTAAGATCTGGTCACCCTTTCGTAAGTTACAAATACCTCAATTTTCAAAATTACCCCCCCCCCCCCAATTCCACCAAAGAGAGCAGATCCGGTCCAGTTATGTCAGTCACGTATCTTAGACAGGTTTCTATTCTTCCCATCCAGTTTCATCCTGATCTCACCGCTTTAAGTATTTTCTAAGATTTCCAGTCCCCCCAACTGCCCCCCCCACCCAATTACGCTTGATCCGGTTGAGATTTAAAATAAGATATCGGAGTTATGAGGTCCTTCTAAATATGAAGTTTCATGAAGATCCGATCACTCCTTCGTAAGTTAAAAATACGTCATTTTTCTTATTTTTCAGAATTACCCCCCCCCCCCCCGCAATTGAGCGGATCCGTTCTAATTATGTAAATCACGTATACAAGACTTCTGCTTATTTTTCCAACCAAGTTTCATCCCAATCCCTCCAATCTAAGCGTTTCCCATCATTTTAGGTCTCCCCACCCCAAACTTCCCCCAATGTCACCAGATCCGGTCAGGATTTAAAATAACAGCTTTGAGACACGATATCCTTCTAAAAATCAAAATTCATGGAGATCCAATCACCCGTTCGTAAGTTAAAAATACCTCATTTTTTCTAATTTTTCAGAATTAACCCCCCCCCCCCAACTACCCCAAAGAGAGCGGATCCGTTGTGGTTATGTCAATCATGTATCTAGGACTCGTGTTTTTTTCCACCAAGTTTCATCCCGATCCCTCCACTCTAAGTGTTTTCCAATTTTTAGGTTTCTCCCTCCCAACTCCCCCCCCCAATGTCACCAGATCCGGTCGGGTTTAAAATAAGAGCTCTGAGCCACGATATCCTTCTAAATATCAAATTTCATTGAGATCCGATCACCCGTTCGTAAGTTAAAAATACCTCATTTTTTATTTTTTCAGAAATACCCCCCCCCCCCAACTACCCAAAAGAGAGCGGATCCGTTCCGTTTATGTCAATCATCTATCTAGGACTTGTGTTTATTTTTCCCACCATGTTTCATCCCGATCCCTCCACTCTAAGTGTTTTCCAAGTTTTAGGTTTCCCTCTCCCAACTCCCCGTCCCCATCACCAGATCCGGTCGTGATTTAAAATAAGAGCTCTAAGACACGATATCCTTCTAAACATCAAATTTCATTGAGATCCGATCACCCGTTCGTAAGTTGAAAATACCTCATTTTTCTAATTTTTAAGAATTACTCCCCCCCCCCCAACTACCCCAAAGAGAGCAAATCAGTTCCGATTATGTCAATCATGTATCTGGGACTTGCGCTTATTTTTCCCATCAAGTTTCTTCCTGATCCCTCTACTCTAAGTGTTTTCCAAGATTTTAGGTTTCCCCCCTCCAACTCCCCCCAATGTCATCAGACCCAGTCGGGATTTAAAATAAGAGCTCTGAGACACAATATCATTCCAAACATCAAATTTCATTAAGATCCAATCACCCGCTCATAAGTAAAAAATACTTCATTTTTTCTATTTTTTCCGAATTAACCAGCCCCTACTCCCCCCCCCCCCCCCAGATGGTCAAATCGGGAAAACGACTATTTATAATTTAATCTGGTCCGGTCCCTGATACGCTTGCCAAATTTCATCGTCCTAGCTTACCTAGAAGTGCCTAAAGTAGCAAAGCCAAGACTTTAGGTTCTCCCCCTCCAACTCCCCCCAATGTCATCAGATCCGGTCGGGATTTAAAATAAGAGCTCTGAGACACAATATCATTTCAAACATCAAATTTCATTAAGATCCAATCACCCGCTGATAAGTTAAAAATACTTCATTTTTTCTATTTTTTGCGAATTAACCAGGCCCCCACTCCCCCCCCAGATGGTCAAATCGGAAAAACGACTATTTCTAATTTAATCTGGTCCGGTCCCTGATAAGCCTGCCAAATTTCATCGTCCTAGCTTACCTGGAAGTGCCTAAAGTAGCAAAACCGGGACCGACAGACCGACAGAATTGGCGACTGCTATATTTCACTTGGTTAATACCAAGTGCCATAAAAAATCACAAAGAATAACTAAGCAATGATCAGCATATCTCACAACCTTAAGAAAGAAAAAGAGCAACAACTTAAAACTACTATAAAAAACCCAATGCCACAAAACTTGAAAAAAGGAGCCCTGAATTGTAAAGTGCACAAAAACAAAACATAACAAAATGAGGAGGCACCAATATGAAAGGGGATCAAACAGTAGAGTTTTAAGGGAAAGGACTAAACTAGATAAACTAAGCAGAGGTAAAAATACCTGTTTAGTGAGAAGATGAAGAAGAAAGGACTAATCTGGATAAACTAAGCAGAGGTAACCAAAAACACCTGTTTAGTGAGAAGATGAAGAAGAAAGGACTAAACTAGATAAACTAAGCAGAGGTAAAAATACCTGTTTAGTGGGAAGATGAAGAAGAAAGGACTAAACTAGATAAACTTAGCAGAGGTAAAAATACCTGTTTAGTGAGAAGATGAAGAGGAAAGGACTAAACTAGATATACTTAGCAGAGGTAAAAATACTTGTTTAGTGAGAAGATGAAGAAGAAAGGACTAAACTAGATAAAGTAAGCAGAGGTAAAAATACCTGTTTAGTGAGAAGATGAAGAAGAACTGGTAGGATGTATTGAAGAGCGCCAAGGGCATAATAACGCGAGGTTCTTTCAGGAGTCCTTCCCATTTCTACGGCTTCTTTAGCCTCGACGACGAGATCAATTTCCTCGTCACAAACGTTGCTCCAAAATTCAATACCCTGGAGGGCAATTTCATCTATGTCGGATTTCATAGCCTCCAGTGAAATCTAAATGAATATTTACAATATCATTGATCACATAGTGGCAGACCCTTTACACAGAAACGATGGGTAAATCCACGGAAATTGTTCAACCTGAGTACTCTCTACATCCCTCACATATCCCTTTGCCTAACAATAAACAGAATATTTCATGGAAAATTTTAACAAAATAGGCAAATATAGGCAAAACCCAAATCTTTAGACTTAATCCAGACTTTTTTCCTGATTTTTTTTCTAATCTCCACAAGGCACCTAAGAATATACCTCAGTGGGAGTTAAGCATAATTAAGACAAAATTAAGGTCAGGATTCAGGAGAAAAATCCCCAGTTCCAGGTCCTGAAAATTTCAGATATAGAGCAAAATTTCCATCCAGGGGAAAAAGTTTGAGAAATGCCACTAATAGTTTCCCAGAGTAGCATTCCCAGAGAACTCTTTGAGGATAAAGCACTTAAAATACAAGAAAATCCCTGCGTTTGGAATATGAACAGCTTATTTTCATTATCAGAACCTATTCAATGAGAAAAATCTGGACACACCAAATTATGGTAAAACGATTATTTGATAGATGAAATTCCAAATTCGAAAATTCCAAATTCGAAAATTCCAAACCCTACAAAAGACACGAGTTTTGAAAAACAAAGAGGTTAAACAAATTACGTTAAATGAATTATGCCAGTCGATTAGTTCTCGTGCGACGATTCCATGGCCCTTAGGCAAAAATGTTTTTTTTATATTCTCAAAAAAAGGTTACAGCTTCCAAATAAACGAGCATTTTTCCTTGTCCCGAAGTGCTTCCACCTGCTCTATAAAAGTGATTTTGAAATCTTAAACTTTTCACAAATTTTCGCCATTTTGAAATGTTTAAGGGGGTTACAAAATGATTATTGTGGTAAACATCAGAAACAAAAACCGGATAATGACTGTGCTCAAAAATGAGCAAAGATCCAAACCGTTACAAAACAACATGGAGGCAAAAATCACTCTTTATCCAAGTCAATTTTCTAGCAAAAAAGAAGGCTCATTGCAAGTTTTTGAACTAGAATCGATCAAGGGCTTTGAATGTGTCTGATAAAAGAGCCCTAGTGGGTCAGCGGGCCTTCTATTGCCCCACCCCTCTACCTGACAACCTTTTCGCAAAAATGTAGCCATGTTGCAACTTGATTGAAGCAAAAGCATACAAGAGTATTTAATATGTATGAGTGGAGGACCAAAGTTAGCCCATGGCCTCTCAAAGCTTTAATAATAAATTAAATTAATTATAATTTTAATTTAATTATATTTGTTGATTATTTATAATTTGATGATTTAATTATAACTATACATAACACAAAATTAATTATAAAAAAGATACAACACCTTGATATAGTTTTGAAATTATTAAATAGTTGATGTCAATTTCACTTTCATCCAACAGCTGAGATTCACTAATATCTATCCACCAAATCATATTTTTTAAATTTCCCTTGTATATTTTAGATTGAAAAATACATTGAAAACAGGTGGAAAACATACGGAAACGGAAAGTTTTCTATTTTTAAGCGAGTTTGAATAGCCTCCTAAGAAAAATTCTTAGAAAAGAAAAATCAAAATTTAGAAGAAAATTCAAAAGAAAAATAAAGCAAAGCTAAAATCAAAAACAAGTTATAATGATGTCATATAATAAGTAAAACGTAAAGCAAATAGAAATTACTATGGATGAACAAATGAAAATAAAATGAACAAAAATCAATTTTAAATTGAAAAATGCATTGAAAACATGCAAAAATAGAAAGTTTTCTGTTTTTTAAGCAAGTTAGAGCAACCGTCTAAGAAAAAATCCGAAGCAATATAATAATTTTGATTTTTGCCAATGGCAAGATATAAAAACTAATGGATCCATTAACACAAGTGCCCTGTCCTTTGAGGACAATTTATTCACAGCAAAATCTGACGTTTTACAGAGAAGCCAGATCTTAAAATTAACAACTTGTTGCCAGGAAATAAAGACTCGAGTTAGTTTTAAGAGTAGAGCAAATTTGAAATCATCTTTAAGGAATGTGTCATCATTTTATTTATTTCTAAGAAAAAAATCTTCTCAGGAAAACGTTTTTGAAGTTTTGATTGGTTGGCAACCATGGCATCCAATTGATGGTGAAGAAACAAACCAGTGTTGCAACACTTTTGACAGCAAAGCCAGCCAAGCTGCTGTGAGACACGTTGTCATAGTTATTTAATTATTTCAATTCATTTAATAGCATTTCATTTTCGTCACCCTTTTAGACAAGTTTTGACTTCTTAGGCTCACTGCTAAACTACTAATCATCCTTAAATTTATTTAACAAAAACTTCTCTTGTACTAATAAACATCCACCGACACTTACCGCAAAAAAAGCAGGTCCCATATAAGCCTCCATATATCGGTAGTAAAGTGACATGATTTTGACTAAACACTGCAAAGCGGACACCTTAATTTTTGTGTTAGGAGATTGTGTTGCTTTACAAACCACTTGCATAATGTAGTTGCGCTCATTCTCTTTTTCAAAATTGGCTCTGGTAAACTCGAGGCTGTTGAGTAGTGCTGTTGTGGCAGCCAATTTTACATGCTCGTTCTTCTCGTGTTTCTTCATTCCATGAAAGATTGCTGTTAGGATCTTTTTTGATTGCGCAGCAAGAATATCTGGATCCTAAAAGGGTGAAATAATAAATGTAATTCAGGAAAATGGCAAAAAATTAAATGAACAAGCCCTCATTTGACAACAAAAATAGTTGGACCTACAAGAGAAAGCTAGGTTCTGATAAGTCAAATTTCCTTTTGGGAACTAGATTTCCCACCACCCGACGAAAAAAAATATCAGAAGAATAGCCCATTCTTCTACTTCTTCAGTAAATATCGCCACTTGAAATGAAAAGATGCATGGGGTCACTTAAAATAGCAGTATTATTTATTTTTTAATACCAAATACGGTAAGCTTTCAAGCTGGTTGCACTAAACATAATAAAAAAAAGTTATGACAATACTGACAACAAAATACACATGTACAAATCTATGAAAAACAACTACAACAAACACTGACAAATAATACTATAAATGATTTACTGTGAAAATGTGTTTCTGCTAGTTTTGTTTTGAAAGTTTTGTTCTAACATTATCTGTTAGAAATGTTTTAGGTGGAAGGTCATTCCATGGCTTCCACACCCTGCTGTAAAATGAATGTTGGTCTATTTTCCTTTTTGAAAATGAAGGGTATAATTTATGTGGGTGATAACGGGTCCTGTTATTACATGTAAAACACTGTGATGTACTTACATTATCAATGCCTTTGATTATATGGAATGTGCTAATAATGACTGCCCCATCCCTTCAGAATTGAAGACTTGGTAATCCAAGCCTTATAGCATTCTTACAGTATTATGTTTTTATAGTATTATGGATCCTAAAAGGGTGAAATAATAAATGTAATTTATGGAAATGGCAAAAAATCAAATGAATGAGTCCTCTTTTGACAACAAAAATAATTGACCTACAAGAGAAAGCTAGGTTCTGAGAATTCAAATTTCCTTTTGGGAACTATATTTCCCAGCACCCGATGAAAAAATATATAAAAAAAAAGCCTATTCTTCTCTTTCTTCAATAAATGTCGCCACTTGAAATGAAAAAAAAGATGAATGGGGTCACTTAAAATAGTAGTACTACGTGTTTATAGTATTATTGAGTCTTCCACAGACAGTAAATGGCATTACTCATGAGCTGGCTAGTAAGGCAGGCTTAGCCTTCCATCTGATACTCATGACTATTAGGGATGTGTCAAGTAATACTTGCCAAAACACGAGAATTGGCTAGAATTCGAAAAAATCTAACCACTTTGTTCCTGGCTAATCGTTTTTAGCCACAAAAATTTTATATCTTTGCAAATTCATATGTTTTCTTTGTTGTTTAATTCAGAATTTCAAGAAAAGGAAAGCTTCTGAAAAACTTTTAATATCGAATTTCTAAAAAGGAGAGTCAATTTATGAAATTTAAGCGGCTGGGTGTGGTTTTTTATATTTCGTTCGTGAAAATACACAAAAAGTGTTTTCCAAAATCTAGGGCAGGGGAACCAAAAACCTAGGGGGGAAGTCACCCCTGCTTCATTCCCCCGCCCCATTTGATATGCTGTTGTGCTAATGCCAGTTAATTGAGATAATTTGATAAGAAGAAACATGGTAAAAACTTTAACTACAACAAATAATATTTGAACATAGTTAAAGTTTAAATTCATATTTTTAAAATCTAAAAAGTATCAAAACAATG
The DNA here is from genome assembly GCF_032884065.1 of Artemia franciscana. NCBI lineage: Eukaryota > Metazoa > Arthropoda > Branchiopoda > Anostraca > Artemiidae > Artemia > Artemia franciscana. The sequence goes on along the minus strand of NC_088879.1, from coordinate 31,002,234 downwards.
TAAAATATAAAGATGAAATAAAAAAAAAAGCTTACTATATCTTGGCAAATGTAGCCAATAGCTTCTAATGTTGCTTCACGTAACATCTCAGTACTATTTGAAGAAATGACATTAGTCACCAAAAGTCTAATCAAACTGGGCCCCAGTAAATCAATGGCCAGGTTTGATTAAACTTTTGGTGACTAACTCAGCAACAGCAATGTAGGCAACACACTGGGCTGCTGCACTTGGTCGAGACGTTTCTGTGCCTAATGCAGAGACAACCTAAAACAAACCACGATTTTATCAGAGGCTCACGCCTCTCTGTAAGCTATACTCCAATTCTTATTTTAGCCAGCGTTTTTGAGAAGGTTACAACAGTAAAATATTACGAAACTAAATGGATTGTTATATTACTCTGTAGCGATTTATTGTTGTTTTTTTTTTTAAACTAAACATTTTCTGCAGTCTAATTTCCCACCTTTTATATTATGCTATTATATATTGTTTTTTCACCTTTAATATTAAATTTCAAAATCTTGCTTCTAAATCTGCAATTTGACAGCATGCTGTTCATTTTGCTTCTTTTTGAAGATAATTATCAAACAATTTGTGGAAAAATCAATTATGATGAAAAATTGCTTTTTAGATACTATGATTTAACCAGGGAAGAACAACAAGAATAAGAGCTGGTTATAGTCCTTTCAGTTTAACTATGTTTCAAACAGGAATTTCCATAGATGGGCCTTCCCCTCCCCGAAATTTCGAATTTAACAGCAATTTAAGTTATATATTTTCTATTATTCTCCCCCCCTCAAAAAAATAAATATTTCTATGTACGTGCCTGGTTTCAAACAAAATTATAATAAAACGACTTAGCCTGCTCATATTGCATTTAAGTTAGTTGCATTGACCTAGGACTTGTGGAAAACGTCTATATAGAAAGGTCGTTTCATTTTATAAGAACCACAAACCAGATGAATTCACTGAATATGTAAGCTATTTGTGAAGTTTGATTAGATTTACATTCACTAAATCACCATAATGAGTTGCTTCATAACATCTAACTTAGTTTTTCATATTCTTTTGTTCTTTTGTTTTTTTGCTTTATGTATTCAGGCTTTTACCTGCTATACATCCTGTTGAAAAACTTGTTTACCTGTTGAAAAGGTGTTAGATTGACAGTATTTCCCAGAAGTGAAGACAAAGTACTTTTAGCATTGTTTTTAGTTTATTCTTTTGTCTCTTGAATGAAAGCTCCATCCATTCTTCTGTCTCTTAAATATCTAAATATTCTCATTTTATTTACTAACGGAAAGCCAAAATTTACCTAAATTTAGTTTTTTCAATATTTTCACTCTGTATCAATTGGAATTGGAATTGTGAAAAGAATAGTGGTAGTGAGCACACGAATAAGATAGTGCTTATGTAATGGTGGCCTGCCAGCCCCAATAGATATCAGGAGTTGTGCAAAGAATAGGGGCAAGTAGCCCACCAACACGAAAGCACTAATGAAAAGGTGGAGCCAGTCCTGATAGATTTTAAATAAAAAAAACAAGTTTTTTTAAATGAAAGTATGGAGCGACATTAAAACTTAAAACGAACAGAAATTACTCCGTATATGAAAGGGGCTTTTCTTCCTCAACGCCTCCCTCTGTACGCTAAAGTTTGACTCTTTCTCTTAGCTCTACTTTTTAAAAAAGGAAAAAACTTTTTTAATTCATGCATGTTTCGATCTTGGCTCTCCACACATAAACAATTAAAACGAAATTTGCATATTGATTTTCTTTTTGGCTAAATGGCTTTCTCATAGTTTTAATCGGAAGATTTTGACAAAAAAGGAGAGAGGAAGCCTAGCTGCCCTCTAATTTTTTGATTACTTTAAAAGGCAACTAGAACTTTTAATTGTTTTACGGACATTTTCATTAGTAAAAAATATACGTAACTTACGAATTAACTTACGTAACGAACTTCTATATTCGTATATTTTTATTGCGTATATGAGGGAGTTCACCCCTCGCCGATACCTCGCTCTTTATATTAAAGCTTAAATTTTGTCCCAATTCCTTAAGAATGACCCTTGAATCACAAAGACGTAGAATAAGTAGTTGAAATTACTAAAAATAGTCTCGCGTAAAGAGCGAGGTATTACAAGGAGGTAAACCCCTCATATGCGCAATAATTTCTCCTCGTTTTAAGTTTTAATGCTGCTCCTCACTTTCAGTAGAAAAAACTAATCATATTTATTTTTTCCTTGTTTTTTTACATAATCCAAAAAAATTCCTGCGCCCCCTTCATTGAAAGTCTCTTCCCCCATGAGAAGTTTTCCATGGAAAGATCCTCCCGTGTATCCCCCCCCACCTCAACTCTCCCTCCTAAATCAAAAAATCCCCCTGAAAACGTCCGTACGCTTCCCAGTAACCATTACTATATGCAAACACAGGTCAAAGTTTGTAACTTGCAACCCCTCCCAGGGAGACTGTGGGGTAGTAAGTCGTCCCCAAAGACATAGTTATTAGGTTTTTTGACTATGGTGAATAAAATGGCTATCTCAGAATTTTGATCCGGTGACATTTGGGACAAAAAAGGCGTGGGAGGGGGCCTAGGTGCCCTCCAGTTTTTTTTTGTCACTTAAAAGACACTAGAACTTTTAATTTCCGTTAGAATGAGCCCTCCCGCGACATTCTAGGATGACTGGGTCGATACAATCACCCCTGGGAAAAAACAAAAAACAAACAAAAAAACAAATAAACACACATCCGTGATTTGTCTTCTGGTAAAAAAATGCGAAATTCCACATTTTTGTAGATAGGAGCTTGAAACTTCTACAATAAGGTTCTCTGATACGCTGAATCTGATGGTGTGATTTTCGTTAAGATTGTATGACTTTTAGGGGGTGTTTTTCCCTATTTTCTAAAATGAGGCAAATTTTCTCAGGCTCGTAACTTTTGATAGGTCAGAATAATCTTGATGAAAGTTATACATTTGAAATCAGCATTAAAATGTAATTTTTTATGTAACTATTGGTATCAAAATTCAATTTTTTAGAGTTTTGGTCACTATTGAGCCAGGTCGCTCTTTACTGCAGTTCGTTAAGACGAACTGTTTGATTAGGAATAGTGTAAAAAAATCCTCCTGTTGCTGGTAAGTGCAATTTAATGCAGGGGGTAGGTAGCACATGAATAAGTAGTGCCTATGAAAAGGTGGCCTGCTTGTCCCAATACGTATAAGTTATTGTGTAAAAAGTAGTGGTAGATAGCCAACTAAGATGGTGCTTAGGGAAGAGTTGCCTGCCAGTCCTGATAGATATTAGGAACTGTGTAAAGAATAGTGGTATGTAGCACACCAATAAGATAGACTTATAAGAAGGTGGCTTACCAGAAAAAAGTATATTGCCTTGCAATAAATAATTTCTCAAAAAACACTGGCTTTCCATTAGTAAGTAAAATTATTATCCTTTTTTATATGTTGCTTTAAAATAAGCTTTTAGTTTTTTCCCCTGTTGATTAAGTCTTCCAGACATAAATCTTAAATATTTGAAACTTTATCATCAATGATGAAAAAGTTATTTGTTTATATATTTTATCTGTCTTGGACAAAGAAAAAATAAAAACAAATAACCTTTTTATTTTTTAATAACAGAACTTCAGACATATCAGGTTTATGTTTGGAAGTCTTTATTGACAGAAAAAAAACTTAAGTTAAAGCAACACATAAAAAGGATAAGAAAAACATGGGAAAAGCACAAATGCAATACAAAGAAAAACAGAAGAAAATTCTCATCCAAATTAAGTCTAATATGGTATTCTAATTAATATATCACAATGCACAAGACAGGGAAATGCAGTAAGTCGTTAACTATTTTCTGATATTCATATTTCCTAATATCTACTGGGAGAGGCAAAAACTTCGTTTAATATTACAGAGCCACAAACTGAATTTCATTTTTCTCTGGTTATTTTTGAAGACTCTGTCCAACAGAAGGGAGAGTAACACATTTGGATTTTTCTCTTATGGTTAAGATATTAAGTGGGAATTTCCAAATAAAGTATGCATGGGGGTGGGCTGAGGAGAGGGTGGATTGAGGCAACTTAGAACTTCTTATGCTTTATCTACACACTTCTTCTTCTTGGCATATACACAGATGAGGCCCAAAATCTCCATGCTTTTCCTTTTTTAGTGCTTTTTTTTACTTTTCCAATTTTTTTTACTTTTCCAATTTTTTTACTTTTCCAATTTTTAGTGCTTTTCCTTTTGAGCTTGCCCCTCTCAAAACTAAATTCCGATGTATCGCTTCTTTTCTAAAAATGCCAATTTTATCTCTGTTCTCTTTATCCAAAAAAAATTCCCTTTTCGTATGGAATTCAAATCCCTTTAAAAATTACTTAATTTTATGCTTAAACATCTTATAAAGGAAATGGAATGAATTATTTTTATAATAACTTTAATCATTTATTTATTGCTAGTTGCAAAGCCAATCAAAATTTTCTTAAGAGCAGGAGAGACAATTTTATTTTTCCATTCCACCCAAAAATGGAAATGCCCTGTTTTTTTTTGTCTATTCTCCAACAGGCTCTTTGGCCAGTACATTAATTACTGGCCAAATGCCAATTACTTAAGGATTATATTTGGTACATGCAACAGCCATGGCAATGTGAGGCAAAAACTCACATTCTTCTTGACATAATTCCTGACATCTTCTGGGAGAGAAAGCCATCGTTTCTGATATCCAGCCTTCATTGCAGTATTTTTTGATGTCAAGGTATTTTTTAGCTGAAGACCAGCTGCCATCCTTGGCACCTGAGGGTTGTTTACACCAGCCAAAACATCTGATAGGGCCTTCATGAATTCAGGAAGATTACTAAGTTCCAGTTGCAAAAGATAGGCGAGGGCTGATGTAAGTTCATTGTGATCTGAAAATAAAATACTGCATGTACTGGTTTAAAGTCAAAACTAAATGGTGAACAGGGGACCAGTACATTTTTCAGTCAAGACGGTGGTTATTTTTTCCAATTTTGTACATTTTAACATTTAAGACATTAGATATTTTAAATTATAGCTTTTGTGAATTTTGTTATGCATAGATAAAAACATACACAATTTGAGTAAAGATTGGGTACATCAGTTAATGGAAGTTCCCTTAAAAGAATGGGTGGCAAAACCTCTTCCATAACTAGGATCAGACGTATTATTTGGCATTCTAAAAGCTTGTGTGCCTAGAAATTCTCCTGATGGCACAAACTCAATATTCTTAGGACAAATTTACAAGCATTCCAGGCTTTCTTTCATTGAACTCAAGTACAGTTGCCAATCTTGGTATTTTATTAGCAATATTTATGTGTTAGCAAAAACAGATTATGAATGGTTTATAGTCAATTAGAATCAATAAGTAATTAGTTTAATTAGGTTATTTTATTATAACTAGTCTATGATTAATTTATAGTTAATTTGGGTATAGTAAATAGATTAGTTCATAAGTTAATTGGAATGCCAGTTTAGCTCCAATGCCAATTTTTCAACACGTTTTGAACATAGTAGCTTAATATGGTTAATCAGCTTCTATAACTACAGCTGTTCAATGAAAACTATTCCTATGGAGTTCTAAATTTAGACCTAATTTTAGATTTCAAATGTAATTTTTATTATTATACTGTTACAATTATTTAATAATGAAACAAAAAAGATACACAAATAAAATTAAAGTTTAAAGTTGCTTTAAATTACATAAATTGTTTACTGCTTCAAAAAATTAGCTTTGAATCTCTAATTAATGATTTTAGGGTCTAGGAACCTAATATACTGATTTTCCACTTCACACACAATTATAGATTTTTTGGCATTCCTTTTAAAGGAGTTAAACCAAAACAATAGACAAATTTAAACTCTGGAATCTTTTTTTCTTTTTTTTTATTTATTTTCTTTTATTTTTTATGTTTATTTCAGACCCCAAGGAATGTTGCCAAGGCTATTTTCAGTGCTATAGTGGCCAGTATCTTGAAGAAAGATTTGTATGTGATGGCAAAAACAATTGCAATGATAGAAGTGATTAACTAAACTGTGGTAAGTATATAAAGAAGTTTGATCCCAATTGATAAAGATCCCATTAATTCTTCATAATACTTAGAGGCAATAAAGCTTATTATACACATTCTATTATATATATATATATATATATATATATATATATATATATATATATATATATATATATATATATATATATATATATATATATATATATATATATATATATATATATATATATATATATATATATAGTTTTTTTAGAATCAGAAATGAGCAGAAAATTTTCTTAGCCTTAGCTGACAAGGAGCTATGCCATGGAGTACATGACATGGATTAAGAAAACTTTAGTTAATTTTGGACAAGGTATTATGAGAATAATTGAATCTTGATGGAAATAAATTCTAAGTATTGCTCAAATTTATGACACTACTGCAACTTAAAGCAGACACACTAGAAGTATTTACATTGAAGAGCCCACTATCAGCCTTCCATATTCAGCACCCTGGGTTTGAGGTCGCCACTTTTTTTAACCATCTCTCATAGCCAGACCAATTTATTTTTGGCTGTCAAGGTTTCATTTCCTCTTTCAAAACCTTTCATTTATTGCAATGTCCCATTGATGTGCCAGCGAAACAGCAAATTCTTTGTTTTGTTAAGATGCAGGTAGAATTGGTCTTTTAGTGAATTACTTTTTAAAATACTTTCTCACAAAAAAAGTGTTTCAAAGAAAAGTAAAGAGCCCCATTAAACCAAAAACAAGCAGAAATAAAGTCAAATAATTTCCCAAGCATAAAACTACCACAGATCACCATCAATAAATAAACGAAACACAAACCAAAAAGAAACTACAACGAATAGTTTCTTTGTTGTAGAAACTATTTTCTACAACAAAGAAACTTTTTGTTGTAGAAAATACAAACAATTGAAGAACAATATTCTTTGATATTTCAGTTCCACAGAGTAAAAACCATCCCACTGTTAGAATTGGCTGTGTGTACAGAAGCCCATCATCACCTTCACCTGAGCAAACAGATGCAAAGCTAGCTGAGCTCATTTGAAATATTGCAGACACCCATAAGGGTTACATTAATTGCAGGCAACTTCAACCCGCCGACCATCACCTGGAAAGACCAATTCCCCCTATGTCACCTCTGATACTGTGAATCCCATCATAGATATGATCCATGATACTTGCCTCCACCAAATTGTCGACCAACCAACCTGTTTCATGAGCAGACAGCTTCCAAGCCTCCTAGACCTAATATTTCTTAGAAGACCAGAATCCCTTCTTTATACTAAGTACATGCCCCCAATCAGGAAAAGCGACCATGTTGCCATAGAAATAAAAACAGCATTCCTCAAAGTAACTAACAGCTACATCAAAAGGACCTTCAGAGACTATGAGAAAATTAGAATGGATCTCAGCAACATCTCCTGAGATGATGTCCTAATTGGCTCTTTACAACAACAATGGCATACTTCAAGGAATTACTGCTAAACAAAGCTGAACAGTACACTTCAAGCAAGCTCATCCCAAAACCGCAAACACTGCCGACAATGACAAAAGATATTAAGAAGGAAATTAACCAAAAAACAGACAATGGAAGAAGTACAAAAAGCATCCATCCCTGGAAAACAAAGAAAAATTTTCAAAGAGCAGAAACAGACTTAAAAATTTTAAACGCAATTTATACATGAGCTTCGAATCTAAAATTACAGACGAAGCTAAGACAAATCCAAAGAAATTTTGGTGATCTGTCTCTAGCCAAGACCATAATAGACGAGGCATCAGGAAACTAGTAACTGAGGAAGGTGAAGAAATAACCAATATCAACAAGCTTACAAACTCACTAAATCAGTAATTCGTTTCTGTTTTCACCACTGAACCTGATGGTCCTTTACCCTCTTCACCTGAATACATTGTAACATCCCCAATGGAAAGCATCACTCTATTGCATATGGAGGTTCTCAAACGCTTACAGAAATTAGATACTAACAAATCACCAGGACCAGATAACCTACATCCCAGGCTATTAAAAGAAACTGCAGCTATCATAGCAGAACCACTTAGGAGAATTTTCCAGACTTCACTTACCTCTAGAGAGCTGCCAGCAGACTGGAAAATAGCCAACATTACACCAGTTTTCAAGAAAGATAATTGTTCCAAGCCTGAAAACTCAGTTGTTGTCAGCCAATCAGCCTGACCTCAGTTGTCGTCAAAATACTTGAGCACATAGTCAATGATTCAATCCTTAAGCATTTGACAACCAACAAGATCTTGTCCCCCAAGCAGCATGACTTCCAGTCAGGGAAATCAACTGAAACAAACCTCTTGGAATCATACAAGGAAATCACAGACCTAATTGACCACAGACATCCAGTTGACCTACTCCTCCTGGACTTTGCTAAGGCCTTTGACAAGGTTCCTCACAGCCGACTGCACTCAAAAATATCCACTATTGGCATCAATCAGGCTGTTGTAGACTGGCTGATGAATTTCCTTACAAAGTGCAAGCAGAAAGTTCACTTATTTGCTACAGATGGCAAACCAATATACTCTGACAAGGCTGAAGTAATGAGTGGAGTACCACAGGGAACTGTGCTGGGTCCAACTCTCTTTCTGATTTACATCAATGACATCAATCAGGCTGTTGTAGACTGGCTGATGAATTTCCTTACAAAGTGCAAGCAGAAAGTTCACTTATTTGCTACAGATGGCAAACCAATATACTCTGACAAGGCTGAAGTAATGAGTGGAGTACCACAGGGAACTGTACTGGGTCCAACTCTCTTTCTGATTTACATCAATGACATATTTAACCATATTGACAATGGCATGCACCTGTTTGCTGATGATGCCAAACTCTTTGGTATTGCATGCCCTCAGAGTATCCAGCACAACATAGATAAGTTACAAGTTTGGACCCATGACTGGCTTCTCCACTTTAATGCAGGAAAGTGCTGTGTATTACACCTTGGACCCAATAACCCAATGGCAAACTACACAATCTACAGCCCCACCACCAAAGTAAGAGAGCAACTAAAGAACAGAACAGAAGAAAGGGATCTAGGCATCATTATTGATGATAAACTTAAATTTCACAGCCATGTCCAGCATGTTGTTTCCCGTGCAAGCTCCAGTCTTGGACTACTAAAATGAACCATCAACAGCAGACAGGCATCTATATTTATAAAATTATACAAGGCTCTTGTCAGACCTCATCTTGATTTTGGCATGTGTCTTGCTGGTCCTTCTTATCAACAAGATGTGAGGCTCATTGAAAACGTACAGAGACGAGCAACAAAATGCATAAAAAGTCTAGCATCAACCTCATATGAGGACTGCCTCAAGTACCTCAAACTACCCACTCTGGTTTACTGATGCTTGTGCAGTGATATGATGCTTACTTACAAGCTACAGAATGAAAAGTCAGAAATCTCAGTACCAGCCAGCACGACCCAAGAGGACACTCCAAGAAGCTACCAAAGTCAAGCTCCCAATCTAAAACTCGCCAAACATTCTTTTCAAGAAGAGTCATAAATCATTGGAATAAACTGAAAGATTCAACTGTCAGTGCTCCCTCCATCCAGTCCTTCAAAAACCAACTTGACAAAGAGTGGGAGAAGGAACAGTGGAGGTTCAACTGGCAGTCATTAACTCAAGAGCACTACAGGTCTGGAAGACCTTAAAGCTCTCAGGTGCATTAAGGTAAGGTAAATAGCCAAGTCAAATACAAAACAAGCAAAAACTAGATCTACATTGCATGGGTAACATGAGATATTGCAGCAACCTTTGTTTGTTTTGCTGAGTAAAGTGTTGCAAGAGCAACACTTTGGTTTTGTTTCCTCCCCTCAATTAAATGCTGAAGTTGCTAATCTGTAAGGATCTTAAAACAAATACTAGGTAAACCAACTCTGGAAAGTTGCAAAACCCTCATCACTGGAGATGATTGTAGCCTAACAGCTGATTATTCCCTACAAGTCCCGTACATGTCTTACCACTGGAACCAAATTGGTCTTACCATCAAATACACCAGAAACAAATAATTGGTAGCCTACACCAACTAGCAAAAGCTGCAAACCCCACATTGCCAAAGATGATTATGAGCTAACAGTGGACTGTTGCTTAAAACTCCTCTATATATCTCACAATTGGTATTGGTCTGTTTTTTTTTATCAGCTCCTCAAGAGCTATTGACTGCCATTGAAAAAAAAATTCAATCAGTCTTAGTTTGAAAGTTGACTTTTTTGCTGTAGGCCAAGTTTCTAATCTCATCACCTAGAAAGGAGCAAAGGATAAACTCTAATTTATTTAGCAATGAGAGGACTTCTAAAGCTTAAGAAGCACATCTGATACCATTTCTGTATTGGCCTATGTCTGGTTTCAGTGTGTACCTTACTACTGAAGTTGTCAACCCCTTTAAACTTTCAAACTAATATATCTCATTAAGAAATTTTTCTACCAAAAATGGATGACATATACTTTGACTAGCTCATCAAGAGCTATTGACTGCCATCAAAAAAAAATATATCTGTGTTAGTTCAAAAGTTCACTTTTTTGCTGTAGGCCAAGTTTCTTATGTCATCACTTAGAAAGGAGCAAAAGATATACTCTAATTTTTTAGCAATGAGAGAACTTTTAAAGTTTAACAGCCACATCTGATACCATTTCTCTACCACAATTCCAAGGGCAAAAACCAAATGATGAACTCAGCTGAAATCACAAACAGAAATGGGTAGAAACAATAGATTTTCGGCCCCAGGCAAGAGTTCTATGAAGCTTTCCAAAATGCAAAGTCACATTCATCAAATCAGACTAAGGTCCACACTTTCCATAAAAACTGCAGAGGTTAGACTCTTACCATTTTCTAGGAATAAGCTGAAATCAGGGGGCTAGGAAAAAAAACACAACAACACCAAAGTGTTGCTCTTGCAACACAATTAATATGAGTAGGACTGACAACCTTCATGCCTTCTCAAGACCAAAACATAATTTGCACTTTACTAAAATCAAACTGCATAAAAATTATTTTAGTTTCCGAGTTTACTAAATAAAAAAAGCATCAAGACTATCAAAAATAAATATCAGTACATGCATATCAAACTGACAGTCTATATTGATTTGTTTTTTGATAAAGTGCAAATTATGTTCCTGTCTTGAGAAGGCATGGGGGTTGTCAACCATATTCATGTTAATTTTTGCTTGTTTTGAGTTTAACTTGTTTATTTATTGTAATTTTCTTTGATTATGGATTTCACTTAGATTATTGGGAGATTATTTGACTTTATTTCTGCTCTTTTTTGGTTTAATGGAGATCTTTACTTTTCTTTGAAAAACTAGTTGTTTAGAAAAAGCTTTTTAAACTAATCTCTGTTTGTTTTTATTGACATACTGTTTTTCATCAAAAAAAAGTAAAAGTTTTTGTATCTTTTTTTTCTAAAAGACTCCATAGTTTGGCTTGCTATTTGTATGTTCAAGAAAAATTTTCAACAATTTTTAATCCCAACACAAAAAGTGATGTTTAATTTAGTTTTATACCTCCCCAAGGATGACATATTGCCTAAGATTGTCCTTTTTTGCCAACTGTCTAGGGCCAAACAAAAAGCAGATTGTCCCTGGTTAGGGTGGGAGGATATCATAAGGAAAGATTTAAGGGAAATGGGAACTTTCTGAGAGGGTATATAGAGCGGGGTGTTTAATAGATCAAGATAGAAGAGGACCATGGATAACTGTGTTGGCCTTAGGCAGCTTGGTGCTTCAGTGAGTTGTTAGTAATAACTAGTATATTTTGAATTTCTTTCCTAGAGTAAGACTCCTACTACTCAGAGTGCCTAATCTTGAACAGATATCTGGATTAGTTGAATTTGTATTTTATAACAAAATTAGGCTACATACTGGATGTGTTCTGCTCTATATCAAAAATGGTGAAATTTCACCACTGCATTAGGGCCTAGCAACCTGCTGTAAGAGAGGTCTCCTGGATAGCTACAATTTAAGCCCATTCAGCAACAGTGACCAAATGGTAGTTATGGCCCATGATGACTATTTTCTAGAGGCTTGAAGCCAACACCACACAACAGCAACTTCAGATAGAGTATCTGAAATGGTTGGGTATGACAAGCAACATCAGCCTCACAACAAGACACTTCTATGATGGAATTCAAATCAAACAGTAGTTGAATAGAATACAGTCCCACTCATAACCATCACTTATTATTCTATTGCTTGTTAAGTCTGGACTTGAAAGATGCAATTGTGAATACAATTATACAATAACAGGATGTTTTGACAGATTATGTTAGTGGCATCTTACATAGTGCAAGCTTGACTGTTTGGTATAGGGAGGGTTATTTGGTTATGCATCATCCTTGTAGGTCAGCATCATGTCACCATTGCAGCATTTGAAAACAAGTGTTGGCTTTAGTCTATTGTTGTAATGGAGATCTTGTAGGGTAGCTAAGTACCTCATGGCATACCTCCTTCCTCAATTAGGCTAGTATTGTTCTTATAAGAATGGGAGGTAAGACACAGACATGCACCAAACTCCAAAACATGCTTGATTATAGCCTTAGAAAGACTTAATGGGAGTACCTAGTTATGGTGCATTTGAAGAGGCCACTTCTAAACCTCTTTCTTTGGGGCTGGTCTTTAGTGCTGAGTTTAACCAAGAACTAGGATTGGTTGCTGTTTGAGTTTAACCAAGAACACCGTGTTCTGGTGATAAGGGTGGTTGCTAACAAAAAGAAAGACATTGTAATTTGATGTTTTGAACTCAAGTATCTTTATTTGGATTTTGAGATCACACTACAGAATTTGTGGGTCTAAACAGTCTGGAGTTATCAGCATAGAAAATGATGTTGTTTTCTATTTTATACACAGTAAATTTCATGTAGTTCATGTAATTGACTTACAGATAAAGTGAAAATACAACTTGATGCCTTTTTTATGTTATTTTCAAATATTATAACTGCTTTTACTACAAATTTTAGAGCTCTTAAAAATGACATATTTTCAATTAAATTGTGAGTTATCAGTCATTTTTGACAAAATAATACTACATTTTCTCAGTGCTATTTTCTTAGTCATTTTCAACAAAATAATACTAAATTTTCTCAGTGCAAAAATTATTTATAATAAGGTTAGGTTGGGTAAAAAAGTACTTAAATTGGAATTTTACAGTAGAAGTTATTATAATATTCATAAAGAACATAAAAAAGGCACAGAGTGGTATGTTCACTTTATTAGTAATTCAATTATATGAACTGCAAAAAAATGTGTCCTATACACTATATCAGTGATGTATAATATATGTGGAATATGATGAGACCCAAAATAGTGCCTTGGAGGACTCAGTTTATAATGCCCCATGGCTTAGAGAAAACCTTGTCACCTTTGGCTAGAAATAACTGAACTAATATGTCTTTCCTGGACATAGACAGCAGGCTCTTAATCTTCAACATGACACATATAGGAACATACAGTTGAGATTTGCTGGTATTAGCACTTAACTGATTGGTATAGGCTAGGTTGATTACAATATTGAAAAAACTATAGGTTTTCAACATCCAAATTTAGTCAAATGTTACTGTAAAATTCTAATTAAGTGACTTTTGGCTATCTTGGAAAGGGGTTAGGTTAGGAAAATGAAACTTTCAGGGATGGGTCTAAAGGCTAGAGTATATCTCAGGAAGGTATTTTTTAGTACCCACCTCCACTCCTTCTCCCTCAAGAGGGCCCTGAGATTTGCCTACATGACAGGTACCTATTGAAATTTTGACAAAACAATATTTTACCTTAATTTTCAGGTACTGGGTGCTTTTTATCTGCCTTTAGTTCTCAAAATGCAATTCTTGTTATTTGAGTAGATTTCTGAGCCATATCAATGTTGTTTTTTTTTCAAAATTTAGGAAATGAATTTGCATATCTTTAAAACCTATCTTTAAAGTTGTGAAGGTGAAAACAATTTTGTTGTACTTCATTTAAGCAGAAGATCTATTTTGCAACTGTTTCACTTTCATAACACACATATCTTTAAAGGTCATAAAAGGTCAGGACCCTCTTGAGGGAGAGAGTGGAGGTAGGTGCTTCAAAATACCTCCCCATGACATAGTTTAGCCTTTAAAGTTAACCTGAAAACCCTAAAAGTTAAGCGAGCGAATCCCAGTGCCGGACGCACCACACCACCATCCCATGTCCCAAAAGCAGTTTAGCAATGTTTTACTAAGCCTAAGAAATGTGTTTATTTAAGAGTAGCAGGAATTCAACCTTGATTACCAACTGGATTCCACCCAAAGCCAATTATTAATAATTAATTCTAAAACACAAATTTGTTCTTGTAGAAGTAAAGAGCCACTCTGAAACTTAAAAACCAGCAAAAGCTACTGCTTGGCAGCTTATACAGCATATATATACAGCCTACCTGAAGGCAACTTAAGGGATTTTCTGTCTCTGGTCTATTTTGTTGTATCAATTTTTATTTTCTGTAAAACACTGGTTTTGAATTCTTCAAATGTGCAAAAATTTCGCTTAGAAATTGATTTGAACCAGTTTTGCAAATATATGTTGCAAAAACCATCTTTGTTAATTTTGCAAAACCCTGACTTTGTTAATTTTAGCTTTCAGCTTCACGGTTTATTTCCTTTAGAAAAATGTTCTTATCCAAAAATAATTTTGCGTGTTTCTAGGTTTATCAAACATTAACATTAAGCCATACAAAAATAATTTTGTCTAATTTCAATGATGACATTAAAGAAGTGAGCAAGAGTTTGTCAAATATGTCATTAAATTTTATTTTGCTTCCAAGCTCTGTTAAACTTTTCTCACAAAAAATTTGTCAATTGGACGCATAAGGAGTCAAAAGTAACTATCATTAATCAAACTACTGGTACTACTTGCAACTCACTGTAGCATCAAGGTGCCTGAGACCAATACAGGTACGTACACTTCTCCTCCGTCTCAATACGTTCAAAGTCTCCCAGTTTACACCCTTACAAATAGTTTTTATTTCCTTTAAGTATTTCCTTACATAGTCTGCCGACATAAATATCTTTGGCAATCTTTCATCCCTTATTCGCAGAACGAGTCAGAAAAATCTTAACCTTACTATCATTATTGGCCTGGGAATCTGAATTGAATCACAATTTTCCTGCAGCTTACTGTTTGAAATAGAACCAGTTAGTCGCGTATTCAAAACAATCCGTAGACAGTTTTTTGTAAAACATATAGCAACCCCCCCCCCCCGTCTTTCGGAGCGCCCATGTTTCAAAACAACATTTGACCACTGTCACCACTGTAGTTACCAAAATTCCAATTTTGGTTCACTGCGCAGACATATCTTCCTATTCGTCTGAACTTTTTTAAACTATGAAAGTACACTCTGAGCCTTGGCTATTTTACTTATAACTTTTACACTGCACCCAATGTCTTCACTAATAATACTACCAAGGCAATTTAAGCTGCCTATTTGATAGATATTTCCGTTACCCAATGGTACCTTTTCATCTTCACTTTATTTCAGCCTTGGCGACTTGGTCTTCTTAGCATTAATTTTCAAACCTAATCTTGCACCCTAAACTCTAAAACATCAAATAATCACTAATTTTGCTGAAATTTTCATTTGGGATGCTTAAATCATCAGCATAATCTAAGTCTAGGAGAGAGTTACCCCCCTACATGATTCTGTGTTTTCTCAATGCCTTTGCTGTACCTTTGGGGGGAAAAATTAATAAAACATTGAAGCCAACATTGACATTAAACATTGACAACATTGACAGCATTGACATAAAACATTGACAACATTGAAGTTGTCTTTACTAAATGCAACACTATAGCGTTGTCTTTGATTTGACTATTCATTTATTTTTCCAAGAGGCACTCCATTTAAAAGGAGTGGTCATATACTCTTCGGAGGAAACTCGTTCAATGGGAAATTGGAAGTTCTAGTGCCCGTTTTAAGAGTAATAAGATAATGAAGGGTAAGTAGACCCCCCTCTCTCTCCTCTCAACAAATGCACCTGACCAAAATTTTGAGACAGCCATTTTATTCAAAATAATCCAAAACTCATATAACAGTGCCTCTTGGGGTTGACAAAGCCTCCCAAAGCCTGGGAGTCATGCTTGCATTTCATGTAGGTTGCCATTTATTAACATCTTGGTTCGTTTGAGGAAATTCTTTTACTTTTAGATTCTAGTTGTCTTTCATTTTTTTTCTCTGTTTTTTTTTTGTTTTTACGGTGTACATAACCTTGTTGTATATGGGAGAAATATTCGTTTGCTTGTTTCTTTTCTTTTTCTTTAGACTGACCATAAACCCGTGTCTCGTTTTTATGGAAAAGGTGATCGTATGAACTTTGGAGGAGGCCCCATTTGATTGGAAATCGAAAGTTCTAGCTCCCTTTTCAAGAATCAGAAGTGATCGGAAGGCAACAAGCTTGGGGTTGTTACCGGGTTCTCTTGTAATTTCTGTTCGTTTTGAGTTTCATATATTTATTGATACTGATTAGTTGTAGTTTTACGCTTGGTAGATTATTTGATTGTATTTTTGCTAATTTTTGGTTTAATGAAGTTCTTTTTTTTTTGAATAACTTAATTGGTGGAAAGTTTTTTTAAATTAATTTCGATTTGTTTTATATTGAAATGGTTTTTTTCAAAGAAAAAGAAAATAACAGTTTAAATCTTCTTGATTTTTCTTTGAGAATTTATAGTTTGGCCTGCTATTTGTGTGCTGGACAAAATTTTTCCGCAATCTTTAACAACATATATTCTTTTGAAAATTTTGACACAAGTAGTTGTGTTTAATTTAGTGTTTATGTAGATAACTTGGATACACTACCCTCTCGATTTTGTTAAATTTTAAGAGTAGAAGTAGTAATAAAAGTACAAAAGGAAGAACAAAAGTTTGAACTGAATACCCTCAGTTATCCTTGGGATTTTGCTGAGATACCTTACTGGCAACCAGCATACACACAGTGTGGTTTGGTTTTCTTTAATTTTAAAGCAAAATTTAGTTTTTAAGCCTAATGGGAAAATTGTATAAATGTGGGGGATTCAACTTCCCAATAGCCCTAAAGATATAGTTGCTAGACTGTTCCGCTATGCTGAACAAAATTTTGAACCTTAACACGGCAAGCCGTTCCAAAAAATATTGCTGTTGTTCGCTTTTAGCCATTTTCACCCAAATAATCTAAGCCTAACAAGTTGCTGCAATTGAAGTAGCAGTTGGGGTGGTTTAGTAGCAGTAGTAACATTAGTAAAAGTGGCAGTTGTAATAGCGTTTGTCGCAACATACATATGTTTCCTTTTTTGTCAATTGATTTTACTTTTTAAGTATTCTCTGAAAGTTCCAACTTAATACACAAATCCATTCTTGAAATACCATCTCAAGATTTTTGACCAAGCCCTTTTGACCAAGATTTTGTCAAGCCCTTTTGACCATCTGCATTCACATAGTGTGTTTTGATTTAGTTCAAATTTCCCTTAGAGAATCTTTAAAATTTTCACCTTCATATGCGTAGCCTTAATTGTACCAGTATCATAGTAGTAGTGGTAGTAGTAGGAACAGTAGTAGCAGTAGTAGTGTCAGGTACATTTTGCCTTTTGGTGAACTGAACATCCCACTCACGATGACCCCGAAAATTTCCCTTGATACTGTATGCGGTTCCTATATTATTGCTGATACGCCCGTATCAGCAATCCGTATGCACATAGTATGATTTGATTTAGTTCAATTTTCCCCTCAACATCTCCTCAGATGTTTATTTCAATATCTTCAGCCTTAGTAAGTACTCTCTACATAAATAATAGTTTTAGTGATAGCTGTGGTAGCAGTAATAGTAATTGTGGTAGCAGTAGAAGCAGTGGTAGTTGTAGTAACGTTACAAATAGTGCGTTTTTGGTCGATTGTTCATCTATATTATAATTTCCTGAAAGTTAAAAATTAATATACTCAGTCATCCATGAGCTACGCCCTTTTGACAACCCTTTTACGCATAACATTTTTTGATTGAGCTCAACACTCCCCTCAGCATTCCCTGAAAGACTCACCCTAATGCTCTTCATATTTTGGGAAAGTTGAAATAAATCATTCTTACCTTTTTTTTCAGTAGCATATACTATATATAAACAGTAAACAAATTGCCTAACTTTCAACCCTTGTCCTGAAGCTTCAGGGAAGGGGGGCATCTCGAAACGTATAATTACTGAACCTTCCAACAATGCTGAAAAAACTTTGTCTTAAAACTTTCCTTGGATGTTGTGTTTTGGGAAATGACGGGAGGGCTTTCAAATCCCTTTTACTCTTAAAAGGGTACTATACCTTCTAATTTCAAATCAAATGAGCCCCATCTGAAGTTTGTACAACCACCTATTCCATATAACTTTATATCCCCCCAGGGCATAGCTTACAGTCCTTGGTCCAGGGCTCTGGGGGGTTATGTCAACTTAGGAGGCATCGCTATATGTTCTTTGAACTATTTTGAAGAAAATGGTTATCTTACAATTTCGATCGGATTTGTTTGGTGAAAAGACTAATTTGGTGAGAAGAGGTAGTTGGAGGGGGTAGATGGCCACCATCATTTTTGAATCTTAAAAGAGAACTAACATTTTCCAATTTTAAACCAAATGAGCCACCTCTAAAGCTTATATAACCATCCCTTCAATAAAAGTCTTAAATGCCCCAGCCATAACTTAGAACCCTTGCCCATAGACTCTGGTGGCTTGTATCAACCCAAAAATCCTTGTTGAATGATCTTTGTACTATTTTGAATAAAATGGATGTCTCAAAATTTCTATTGGAATCATTTTGGGAAAACACGACGCGTGAGGGGGTTGGGTACACACTGATCACTTTGACTCTTAAAAAGGGTACTAGAACTTCTGATTACCAATCCAATGAGCCCCCTCAGAAGTATATACGACCATCCTTTCTATACGAGCCTTATATTCCCCAGGAAATAACTTACAAACCTTTGCCCTGAGAGATGTGGGGAAGGTTGTCACCCTCAAAGACATAGCTTCATAATCCTTCAACTACTCTGAACAAAATTGCTATTTCAAAACAAAATTTGGATGTTTCAGGAGAAATGATAAGCGTGAGCTGCTCACGTGGAGTGGTTGCTAACGAATCACTTTTGACTCTTAAAAAGGGCACAATAACTTCTAATTTCAAATCCAACAGGCCCTATCCGAGGTTTAAAATATCCAAAAATAATAATCCAAAAGTAATCCTGAAGTTCAAAAATAATCCAAAGAAAGAGAAAAAGCCATTATAAAACCTAAAACGAGCAGAAATAAAGTTTTATGAAAGTTCGATGTTTATTGTTACGAAAAAATCACTTTCAGTTTTTGTATTCTTTTTAACTTGTTTGTATCTATTTTTGTTGTATCATTAAATAAAGTTTTATCCCTCTTGCATCCATCCTCATGTCTCGTGAAATCCGGGTAAGACAGCAGGTTGTAGTAGCTGCGTATTGCTTCATTACTTTTCTTTTTTTTCTAATCTATAAGATAGTGGTTTTAGTTTTGTCAAAAATATCTAATTTTATCCAAAAAGTCTGCTCAATAATCAAATAGTAACATGAATTGTAAGTAAGGAGCTACTCGTTTCAGTATTTTTCTTCTTTTTTTCCTTTTCTGAGAGAGTTCAATAAACAGGGTTTGTTCAGTCTTGAGATGTAACTTTTCTTCTTTAATCTTACCTAAATACAAAATTAATCTTTAATGAAGGTGGCAAAGTATTCTCTGTTTTCTAATTGCAAAAAAAAATGTTGAATTTATAGTTGTATACTTGGTTCGTTTCCGAAGAATAAAACTTTACATCTCCAGATTTTGAGTGAAGCCTGTTTAATGAACTCTCTCATAAAAGAAATAAAATCTAGCTAATGAGCAGGAAGTTAATTATGCGTTTTGTATAAATATGTCAATTTTAATACATTAATATTTCTACCGATGACGATCGCTGTATATGTGATAGAAATGTCTAGATTTTTATACCTGTTATCACTGTTTAAATAAAATGGACTTATTCCCATTCGAACATTTATTTGTTTGTCACAGAAAGGCAATGTGGTCTGCAAAAAGGATTTCTAGTTTAAGTTAATACGGCGAAAATGCGCCATGTTTATGGGGAAATGAGACCAATCAAGAATACAACTGTAAATTCAACATTTTGGAATTAGAAGACAGAGAAAGCTTTACCACCTTCATTGGAGGCTCATTCAGCATTTAGGTAAGATTAAAGAAGAAAATTTACATCTCAAGATTATGAATGAACCATGTTTATTGAACCTTCAAAGAAAATACAAAATTTTTCTTTTTTTTTCTTTTTCTTTTATATACTCCGTCTTTTCCGTTTTTGACGGGTAATAAATTAATAATAATAATAATAATATATGTTAATTTTAATTTTAGTTACTTTAGCATTTCTACTGATGACAATCGCTGTCAATGTGATCGAAATATCTTGACTTTTGTACCTGTTTTCGTTGTCTAGATAAATGAACTCATCTCCATTTGAACGTTTGTTTGTTCTGCATAGTAGAAGGTTCCAGTAACTATGTCTCTAGGGGTATTTGGTACATCAATCCCCATCTAATTGGCCGATGATACTTTGAAACTAAGTTTTGCTTTAAAACTAATTTCTACCAGCCTGAGCGTTAAAATCTCCAAGTATAAACATCACATTTCTACCTGAGACCCTGTCTATTTGTTCCTTAAACTGTAAGTTAAACTTATCTGTGTCTCTAGATTCTCTGTCAATTGGTTCCAAACGGGCATAAACTACTATAACTGATATCCTGAACTTTTTAGTCATAAAATGAGCAATTAGTATTCTATTATTAATTTCTTCCCAGCCTAAATAAGACTCAGGAGCTTCCTTATTTATCATGGGCCCTACCCCCTGTGTAAGTACCCAATCCTTCCTGCCTGATTAAACAAATTCTATAGAACCCTATTTCATGCTTCCTACCCCCTGGAAATGAGTTTATGTAGCTCCTAATAAGTCCGGTTAGAATCGTCTGAATTCGTCAGTCAAAATGTCGATACGATAGTCATCTTTCAAGTTCCAATTTCCATATTCTTAAAATCAGTGAAAATTCTTTTGACCGCAGGAAAAGCAGTGATCCCAGATACCAATGCAGGACAAGGATTTCAAGTATACGCCAAAGCGCTTAAGGCGGCCTAGAAACGGACAGTAAGAAGTCCTTGGGACCTTCAGTATGAATTTGAGTATGAATGATTATATTATTTCATTGAATATTATATTATTATATTATAATAATATAATATTTCAGTTCATGATTATATTATATTATTTCAGTATGAATGAATGGATGCTTTGTGCAATCATGGGCCCATTTTGGTCACAACATGATTTTCACCACTTGGCGATGCTCAAATAGCTATCTCGAAGGTTTTATTGGATGCATTATTGGAAAATATGACGTGGGGAGGAGTAGGTGCTCTCCGATCACTTTGACTGATGAAAAAGAGCGCTAGAACATCTGATTTCCAATCAAATGAGCCCATTCCGGAATTTTTACCACCACTATTTCTATAAATACCTTATAGGTCATCGGGACGTAACTTACGACTCCTGCGCTGTGGGCTGTGGGGGGGGGGGTGTCATCCTCAAAGTTATAATTTCCAGAGTATTCAAGTTTCTGATTTGTTTATTGCTTATACTTCTGTCTCTTTGGCAAGAACCGATATAATTGTAAGCACTAAATTTGGACGTAACAAAGTTCATCAACTAGTTGATTCTTGGTTATAGTTAGTAATTCTAGAAGTTTCCAGCGAACTAGGGGGCCAATTAGAGGTGGATCTAGGATTTTCTTTGGGGGGGGCCCCATAAAAGTTTACTTCTACTATAAACTTGCGAACAAAGACATACCTGCAATTTAAAGGGAACCTCGTCAATTATGTGTCGTAACTAGGCAGTTGAAATGATCGTAAACTTAATCTAAAATCTGGTGAGGGTTAAAGCTCTAATAAATCTGAAGGAAATAAAATGGTATAAAAATATTGATACAAAAAAGTAAGTTATAAAAACTGCCCCACCATAAATGAAAATAAAAAGCTGTTTACCCTCTATTCTTAATAGCTGTCTAAAGCTATTTT
Source organism: Artemia franciscana (assembly GCF_032884065.1). NCBI lineage: Eukaryota > Metazoa > Arthropoda > Branchiopoda > Anostraca > Artemiidae > Artemia > Artemia franciscana. The sequence goes on along the minus strand of NC_088879.1, from coordinate 30,980,111 downwards.
CTGCATAATATTTTGCCTTTGCACTTCTGACCGCTATAACGAGTGAGCTAAGCTTTTTATTGCCAAAAAAGATTGGTAGAACCATCTTTTGGGGCCATACACTCTTCATGACAATTTGTATAAGTCAAACAATTTAGCATGTCGCTTAACGTTATGGCATTGATTAGAAACTATGATAGTAGTGAAGAGTACGAAATGAGGATAAAGATATAACTTGTACTACTAACTACTAATAACTAACCACAGCACCAAGCCACCTGAGTCCAACACAGCTACGCACGCTCCTTCTCCAAATCAAAATATTCAAGGCCTCCCTCTTTACACCCTCCCAGGAAGTTCCCATTTCCTTTAAATCTTTATTTATGACATCCTCCCAACCCAGACGAGGACGACCTGCTTTCCGTTTAGCCCCAAACGGATGGCCAAAATGGACAATTTTTGGCAATCTGTCATCATTCATCCGCAGAACGTGCCCTAGTAATCTTAGCCCTTTTTTTTCATTAAAGCGCTAGAAAGCGGGATTGAACCACGTTTTTGTACAGCCTACTGTTTGAAATAAGGTCAGTCCGCCGGGTACCCAAAACAATCTGTGAACAATTTCTCTGGAAAATATCCAGTAAATTTTAATCCGCTTTACGGAGCGCCTATGCTTCAGAGCTATATTTGACCACTGTCATCACGTTAGCTTCTATTCTAATCTTGGTTTGCACACATATCTTCCCATTCTTCCAAACTTTTTGTAACTGTGAAAAAAACACCTGAGCCTTGCCTATTATATTCTATTTTTAACATCTTCACTGCTCACACCGTCTTTACTTATAATACTACCAAGGTAAATGAAGCTCCCCACCTGATCAATCTTTTCGTTACCCAGCGTCACCTTTTCGTCTTCAGTTATTCCTAGCCTTAGTAACTTAGTCGTCTTAACATTAATTTAATTTTCAGACCTACTCTAGCACCCTGAACTCACAAAACCTCTAAAAATTCATTTATTTTGCTCACACTTTCATCTAATATGCTTAAATCATCAGCATAATCTAAGTCCAGGATCGTTTTTCCTCCCCATTTGATTCCTTGGTCTCCAATTACCTTTCCTATGCTCCTTAAGACAAAGTCCATCAAAATGATCCATATAAAGGGGGATAGAACACAACCCTGCTTAACTCCTGATTTAATACAAAACCGGTTGCTAACCTCATTTCCTACCTTAACCGCAGCAGTATTATTCTCGTATATAGCACAAATCACTCTAATATATATGTCAAGTATACCATATAAGGATAAGTCCTTTGCTAAAGCTCTTCTATCAACAGAATCGAACAATTGCTCATAATCTATAAAACTGAAGACTAAAGGTGTTTGACAACGAAGGCACTTCTCAATTATTAGCCTAAGAGTGAAAATTTGGTCGAACATACCCTACCTTTTTTTAAACTGCAATGTTCTTCTCTTAAAACTTTATCTAAAGCATCTCTCAGACTAAAAAGTATCGTACTGGACAAAGCTGGACCTATTGAGCGAAGGTCGGCAGGTTCAATCCAACGTGTCGCACGGATTCAACAAATTCAATAGTCACTAAGAAATAGAAAATTTACCTTTTGATAGCTCTTACCTTTTGATCATCATAACTCTTACCTTTTTAATCATCATAACTCTTATCTTTTTAATCATCATAACTCTTACCTTTTGAATCGTCATAACTCTAACCTTTTCGATCATAGTAACTCCTACCGTTTTGATCATCATAGCTCTTACCTTTTTGATTGTCATAGTTTTACCTTTTTGAACATTACATTGTCACTGATTGGATTCAGTAAAATTATTGCATAAATTACAGTTGGTTTAAAATCAAGATTTGTAACTGCTCTTGAGAAAGGGGTGGAGAAAGGAGTCACTCTTGTGCTGTTCAAAATTAATATTTTAGTCATTTTTGAAACCCTTCAGATCAGGGTCGTACCCAGAATTTTTTTTCAGGAGGTGTTTTACTCAAGGATTTTTTTTCAGGGGGGGGGGGGGTTAACACACACAAAAACTAAAAAACGCATAAAAAATTTGTTTATATCCATTTTCGTCAGACAAAAATTTCGGGGGGGGGGGTTATTCCCCTCAGCATTCTCTGAAAGTTAATACCCTTAACTGGTCTTGAGATATTGTAGATATGCCATTTTGACACGCTAGATGCACAAGGTATGCTTTGATTTAGTTCAACATCCTAATCCACATTTCCTGAAAGTTTCAACTTAATAAGTTTAACCTTTCCTGATATACTGCAGGTAATACCTATTGACAACCGGGTGCCCATGATGTCTTTAATTTTAGCATCCCCCTCTCATTCTCTGGATGTTTCAACTTAATAGCCCTTAACTGTTCTTGAGATATTGAAGAGATGCCGTTTTCACAAAAAGGATTCATATAAGCAGCACAAGATACGTTTGATTCAGACAACTCCTATAGTAAATGCTTGTTATACCTGAACTCCTGTAAGAATACATGTTACAATGAATGCCCAAAGTCTGGTTAATATCGACATTCACCGGTGAATGTATGAACTCCTTTTTCTTTGCTTGGATGCAATTAGCGTTGCGAGTCAGCTTTTTCAGTCTTATGGAAGCTCTGATGGTAAAAGTTAAGGTTAGGTTAGTTTAGGTTAGATTGAATGTGGCTATAAATATCAGAAATGAGTTAAAAACCTACGCTTACCCAAACCAACCAAACCTAATCTAACCTGACCTGCCATCATGAAACCTTGCATTAAATTAAAAACTTGACTGGCGACGCTGATTAAATCCAAGGAGAAAAAAAGTATTTTGGAAATTCACCGGTGAATGTCGACATTCACGAATATCGAGCGTTCACAGTAACATACTTACTATAAAATATCTCTTATACGAAATACGACGACCACTATGAGAAAGACCACAGAGACGACCTCTGAGGACTAATTCTGATGTCAGATTCCACCGAAAGACTCCAGCGACTGATTCTTTTGGAAGCAAACGATCGCTCTAAATCCCACGAGTAATCTCTTATAGGTGTTTCCTACATATTCCGTATAAATTCAATAAAAAAAAGGTAAAGGATGCGGCACTAGACCCTTAAGCTCCAAACAGGCGGTGCTGATCTCCGTCTCAAGGCCCTTCAGCCAGGAAGTGCGATGGGGGGATGAGGGTCAGTCATCTTGTGCTTTTGCACACCCTTCCTGTTTACCTTCCCCAGATTTCTCCGAGTATCAATTTAGAGCTGGGTCGACTCTGGCTGAGCTTACTGAGTCACGCCACTGACCCCTGTCCCAAACCAAATTAATGGGTATACTAGGATTCGAATCCTCGTCCTCTCGGACAAAGGATCCTAATACAATGACAACGAAAAACAAGCAATACACTTACAAAAACTATTTAATTCACAGAAACTAAACTTCAACTAAAATATTTTTATAAACACATATTTCACTATCTCATAGTTTTCATCATTTCTTTTTTTTTATAAAATCAGAAAAATCCAACTCTTAATAAATAAATTGTCCGATTTTTTTTGTTAATTTATATTTTACTCACTTGATCCTTCTGAAAATAAAAATTAATTATTAGTTAATTAAGTAAAATTTTATTTATTATTTCAATCTGACTACATCATTTAATAAAATTTAGCAATATAACCGTATATAAAAAACAAATGAAAACTTTATAACCAAGCCTTATAAGGGCTGTCAAATTTATTTCCTGAATTGGTCTTCCCCATGTACTTTATTACCGGTTGAGTTAATCTTAAAAATTACTATTATTGAAGTTGCATTTAGTAATCATTACTTTGATTCAGAATAAGTTTGTCAGCTATTTGTATTGACCTTGTAGGAAATAAGTACATCAGTGTTTTTTTCTTGTGTTTTTTTAATCATTTTGTGTAGAGAACAATTGGGCAGAATGATACACCTACTATGGAAGTTTCGGCCAGGTTTGCCTCATATTTAAATTTCTGAGCAAAATTGCTAATGAAAGTAACTGTTGCAAAATCTTTATCATTTCGGGGATTCCACTGGGAATAGGAAAGCCATCGCTGAACTCGGTCAGCACCGTCACAGCAGACCGTCAGATATAGTAATTTTGAACTGTCCATTAATTCGATTTTTATTGAGTTTTCAGTATGTTCTGTGGTGAAAGGACACTTTGCGCAGTCCCCTTCCCCTCTTGACGGCCGGGCGCGATGGCTCCCAAACTGTTTGGGTCCAGAGCGGTGGTATACCCTCTTGAAAGTAGTTCTTGAACATATCGTTATATAAAATATATTACCCTGAAACTGGTTCATCTTTTTATTAGTTTGACTTTGTGATGTCGCTAGACTGCCCCGTCACAGGAGACAATAGGCATACGTTTTAAAAATTTGACATCTGAAGAACTAGGTATTGTGCTAGAAGAGTTACTTGTTCCAGTAACTCTTTTCTCTCCATTGCCTCTCTGAAATTGTTTTTTAACATGCTGCCATACACAGGAAATTTCGCTGCAATGTCCAACTTGTAGAAAATTTTCTTTCCTCATATAAATTGCTAATGAGCTTTGACTCGCAGAGGAATACCAATGACAGTTTATTAACAGAAATGTTTAGTAATACCCCTATTTTTTACTAGGAGCTCATTGATTGTCCAGCCTGCCCTAATAGTTATCGCATCATTGCTGACGAGCGAAATATCCATTTACTCACTTCCTATTTTCTTGGCCCCCATCCATCTCCTCTTTCTATTCTGAACCCTGCAAAGCTGCAGTTAAGGAGTGAAATTTCTAACATGATCCGAGGCATAAGGAACAAGTGGAATAAAACGTATGATTTCTTTTATTTAAATATCAGAAAACAGAGTTAGTGTGCATGGTTATGTGATCATTTAGATCAGCAAGATCATCAAAATATGCATCACAATAGTTGCACTGTCTGGTTTCTGCTTTATGAATGGCGATGTGTTCTTTCAATTCTGTCTCAGAAGAACACGTTAAGACACAATATTTGCACGCAAAAACTTGGCGGCAATGTATCTTATGAGCAGTCAAATCCCTGGCTGATTGTAACTCCTCGCCACATTTAACACAATTTTGAGGCCATATATAATTACAATTATGAATCCGCAACATTTTCTTCTGACGAAAAGCTTTTCCACAAACATCACACGCAAATGGTGTTTCACCTGTGTGCAAATTGTGGTGCTCTTTCAACGAGTCGTGATGTCTAAAACTTTTACCACACACTTCACAAGTAAATGCTTTTTCATTACTATGAATACGCTTATGGACTTTCAATTGACTGACCTGACGAAAACGCGCCCCACATTCTTCACATTCAAATGGTTTTTCATTCTTGTGACTCAGCATATGTGAAGTAAGGCCTGTATAACTCGTAAAAATCTGGTCACATTGCTCACAGGATACAGGATTTGAAGGTGCTGAAAAAATATAAATTAAATGCAAGCCAATAGCAAATAAGAAATTGTTTAAGGTTTATTGTTTAGGGTTATTGTTAGGCCAAATAGCAAATAAGAAATCGTTAAAGGTTTATTGTTTAGGGCTATTGTTGTTCTTAGGCCAAACAGCAAATAAGAAATCGTTAAAGGTTTACTGTTTAGGCTTATTGTTAGGCTACCAGCAAATAAGAAATCGTTAAAGGTTTATTGTTTAGGGTTATTGTTAGTTTTATTGTTAGGGTTCTTGATATTGTTAGACCAAACAGCAAATAAGAAATCATTAAAGGTTTATTGTTTAGGGTTATTGTTAGGCCAAACAGCAAATAAGAAATCGTTATAGATTTGTTGTTTAGGGTTATTGTTAGGCTTATTGTTACTGTTAGGCCAAACAGCAAATAAGAAATCGTGATAGATTTGTTGTTTAGGGTTATTGTTAGGTTTATTGTTTTATTGTTAGGGTTATTGTCAGGCCAAATAGGAAATAAGAAATCGTTTAAGGTTTATTGTTTAGGGTTTGGCAAATCAGCAAGGGTTTGAAATACAACAATACTCTAAGTAACTTTATTTGTAGGATGAATAGACCGACAAATGCTTTTTATGATAAAAAAGGAAGTGTTTCTTATCAAGGTTATAAGACCCTCAAGATCAAGGGAATAATACACATTATTGAAGAAATAAAAGCAGTTGGTGCAAATAACCAGAAAGTCTGCAAGTTCTCCTGAAAAGTATATCTGTAAATTCTATTTCTACAACCTAAATAAATAGATAATAAAATAATATACAAAAAAAAAACAATAAAAAATAAATAACAAAATCGAGATCAAAATAATCTAACGATAATTCTAAACAAACAGCGGGTAAAATTCAGTAAAAACTCATTTCGGATTTCAATTTTAATGTGCCAATCATTTGGTCAAGAAAATAATCAGAGCTATTTGTTTTTTTTTAAGCACTAATGCAGAAACTAGAGCTATGACAGTTAATTTAATTTGATGCATCAGTTATCAGTTAATTTAACTGATAATTTTAATTTTCTGCATCAGTTAATTTAACTGATGCAGAAACTAGAGCTATGACAGTTAATTTACTTAACGCTTCAAAATACTTCTAAAGGAAGACAGTTAATCTATTCAATGAAGCTCTTGTTGATTGGCAAGCTATTCTGACCTTACTTTGGCAGCTTAATCGGCAAAGGTCAAAAAGATACAATAAAGTTTTCCAATGGACACTCCCGAATAACAACGAAAATTATTGAATAATTCACAGTTTTTACTCTATCTGAGCTCTTCGTTTTTATTCTTCCAAGTCTATTTATCTTTAGTTTACATTTTTGAAGTTTACTTTGCGCCTATGCAGATAATAAAAGGTCGAAGATACCTTACCTAAATACTGCAATTACAGACGATGAAAAGAGATATGTTTGGAGGATGCCCCAATCTTTAATCCAAAATAGGAGTCATGTCAGTGAAGCATTTATAAAAATTACCATCGGAGAAATTTTATTCTATGTATTTTTGTATATCGTAGATAGATAATTTTTATTTGCAACAATTAAATAAATAAAAATGACAAACCAGTGCACATGCGTGGTGGCATATTTTAGCACTGATAATGTTACAATGTTACATTCACAACGAAAATAAAAACTAGCGCTGACAATGTTACATACATTAATGTCGTGCTTAAGCTGGTGGTAAGAGGTGGGCTTAAGCTGAAACAATTTTATAATTTGAATAATTCAACAAGAACAAATGGGAAAGCGAACCTTTTTTCTCTTCAAGTTTCTTATCTTCAGCGGCATCTATCAATTCTTGTCTCAGGTTTTGGATTATGCTTTCCATTTCATTGAGCTGAGCAGTGACTAATTCAATTTCAGTTTCCTTTTCCTAAAACGGATAAGCTGAAGTGATGCATTCACACAAATTGGCAGCACTGTTTCATTTGGAACACAGGGAAAAAGTAGCAAAAGCAAAATATATAGCATTACTAGTACAATAATGGCTTGAAAAAATAAAGTACAGAGATAAATAAATTATTATTAAGTCACTGTGGCAAACATTGTTTCCAGCTCTTAGACACATACTGTGGATGAGAAAAGAGAGAGATAATTTGCCCAAAGGTGATCCAAATGACCCCTCCAGAAAAAAATTGACCTGAAATCAACTTTTTTCGGTAGTTTCTGAAGAGCAGTGTATTTTAAAACTTTGAGAAAGAATAGCCTTATCTACAAGAAGTCCTGTGGTGGTGCAGCGGATTTGACCTTAGCTTGGTAATACGGGACCCAGAGATCGAATCAAGCTGCAGGAATGCACTGCAGGGCCGACGCGGGACCTTAGTAGTCAAGAAGCGTCGTTAATTCTTAAAGAAATTATTTACAAGAATCATTAGTCAAAATATTTGGGAGGGGGCAATGGACTTTACCGACTGGTTGGTCATTTTTAACGACTGATTTCGGTGATATTGCTACTAAAATTGCTATATTCTTTGTTTCTTTTTTATCGACTGAGACTGATCTTCTTTCATTAATCTTGTGTCATATATTTCTACCAGCTTATTTAACCTAATAAATAGAATGAGCATCCCAATTTTTTACGGACTGGCTCAAACTATTTAGGGAGGTGGCACCCACCATCCGCCACCCCACATGTGATGTCCCAAGTTATTTTGACGTCACAATTTTCTGCCATCAAGATTAAACCCATTCCAAAATCTGGCGTCAACTGGTGGCAGTTGTCAGTCTATTTTATCTGCATGTCCATCTGCTCCAGGAGATTCCAATACTTTGAAACTCTGTTGTGGGGGAGCAAATCTTGCTGTTATTTCTAAAGGAGATTATTTTCTTTCTAAAGGAGATGTTATTTCCAAGAAGATTTATAAGCTGTTAGTGATCACCAATTAACCACTCAATCTGAATCAAATGAAGAAATTATTTACATGCTTATGATGAATATGAGATACTAAATGTTGGATAAGTTCATACCGACCACAAAAGCTGTTCTACTGATAGGCTCAAAGAGGTGATAGGACCTTCATTATTATTTAATATACCTCCCTAAATAAAAGAAGAAGAAGGTAGTGACTTGATCCTTGTTTTGAAAGTAGTGACTTGTTTCAATGAGAAGCCAACCAGTTTTCCATTTTTTTTTTTTTTTTTTTGTAAGATTGGCAAAAATAAATGTCGTTCATAAACAAAAAAACATAATATTTGACTGCTTTAAGAAAATTGAATGTGCCTATGGCTTAAACAAACTTAAATGGATTGGTGTTAAACATTTATGACAATTTGTAGGATCTTTATACTATGCTTATAACAATTTGTATTTTAACCAATATAAAAGATTAAGAAGAAAAAGTACCTTTTTATTATTTATAAAGATTAAGGTACCTTATTATTATTACCTTCTTATATTTCAATTAAGAAGAAAAAAGATTAAGAAGGAAAAAAGGATTAAGAAGGTTAACAACTTGGTATCATTTCAAGAAGGTATCATTTCAACTTGAAAAAAATTAATCAAAAGCACACAAAGATTTTGCGAATGGTAATATGTGTCTAAAAGCCCTTCCTACATACAAAGCTGAGTAACAAGCTGAAAACAGCACAGCATCAGTAATTCATGATTTTCCTGCAGATGACTTGGTTGTCCAAAATCTGATGGTATGTAGCATTTTGGGTCTTATCAGTGCATGATGCCATTCGATATCATGCATCATATCCCTCATCTTGCTGGCATTGAAAAACCAATGAAGATATTAAATTTTGAGCAAAAATATTCTCTTTGTAACCTTGATTCCCACCAGAGCTGGCAGGCCCCATTAGTGGGGCATGACAATATTTTGGTGGGCTATGAGCAAGACGTGAATTCTCCGGCTGACTACACTTTAGAGTTTAGAGCCTTGCTTAAAAAAAAAAAAAAAAAAAAAAAAAAAAAAAAAAAAAAAAAAAAAAAAAAAAAAAAAAAAAAAAAAAAAAAGTTGTTAATGTGAGTGACGTCACATTCATACGCATTTAAAGAACAATAAAGATACAAGATAGTATTGCAATAACGTCATATACTGTATAAAAAGTGTTGAATTCAGACTATATTTTTCATTTATATAAAATATGCCTTGTGGATGACCCGTAAAAGGTACTAAGTTAATGGCATTTTAAGCTTACTTCAGGTGAATACACGTACAATTTTGAGCAACAAACTTTAAATATTACGAGGGGGTATCGGGGTTTGAAAAATGCCTAGATGGGGCCTAAAATCGATCGGGAACCACTGCTCTATAAGCAGCACGGTTTCAAAGGGATCAAGTTAAGCTATATAATGTGATAATATCCGGGCAACGGGAATAACATAATTCTAAATAGACTGTTTTAAGAGATCAGCATTGGAAACTGAATAAACTAATTTCGATTATCATTCTATGATTTAAGAAAAACTTTACTCCCCAATAGTAGTACACAGTGCAAAATACGATTGTACAAGTTAATGAACCACTGGTACGCAATTTCCTAGTGGGAATTTCAATCATTGACTACAAAACTTTTGTGTTGGGAAACAAGTTCCACTGCTTCTAGTTTCCCTCTATATAGACCAATAATGGTATCAGCGAAACCCAAAAAAACAACATAATACCAGTTGTCTTAATGAAATCCTGTTTGTCACTTCTCTGATGCTTTAAGTCGAGTAATGCAAACTCACCTCCAACTTCACGGTTGATAATATCCATGCAACGAAAATAACATGATTCTAAATTATACACCGTTTTACGTGATCAATTGTATGGGGTTACATGGGTTTTAGGACTAAATTCTAGTTATCTTACTGACATCTTGGTAGTCACTGACCTGATGCTTTAAGTTGAATAATGTAGACTCACCTTCAACTTCACAGCAGCTTCTTGTTCCATGGTTGCAACTTTAGTTTTGTGCTCTTCAATTAATTCAGATCTAATTTGATCACAGATTCCATTAAATTCAGCTTCACGTTTCTGGCTCTCTTCCAATTGTCTTTGAACATCTTCATACACAACTTGTAAATTTTCAAGTTTATTCTCTAAGTCGAATATGATATATGATTTCTCCTGAAATTAAAAATAGACGTCAGAATTTGACAAAACACCTCAATTTTATATCCTATCATTAGGATACACTTCGCTTTTACAGTCGAACAGATGGGATTACTCATAGAATACGGTAATACAAAAGACGGTATGTGACATTTTTGGTAAGAAATTTAATTTATCACTCACCTGAAAATTGTCAAATTTAAGACCGGTTACAAACCACATTTTCAAATTCATCCGATTCGTATTTTATTTCTTTATCCCTTTCAAACAAATACCACAATGTTCCAGTACCGTATTCTCGCTACAAAAAAAAGCTCACAGCATAATACAAATGAAAAACCTTAAAAAAAAAACGAAAAAAAGCCTAGCATACAATTTTATTTATAAGATTGGATTATTGGACTTTTTGTAAATATTTAAACCCTAATTCTGCATTGAGGACGGTTTAGGTTTTGCGGACGGTTTAGGTTTAGTGGACGGTTCTCGGCCGAAATGTTTGCATTTTGTTCTTCTTTTTCCACTGGCTGTGATTATTCTTGTTTTTATCTATGCTACTATTTCTGCTTTGCCATGCTTAGCGCAATAATTAGCAAATCATTCAACACACAACTAAATTCTAAATTATTTAACAAAAATATTGCTTTGACAAGAGGGAGATAACTTACCACAATCCCATTTCTATGGACGTACAATGAGTTATTTATCCAAAACATTACAGAAGCAACTGTACCCTAAACTATAAATACCGATCTCTAATCATTTAGTTCACAGTTTACTCTGTCAAATTAAGTTAGATTTATCATTAGTTTTAATCTGTTTTAGTTATCTAATGTGGTTCTCGAGATATTTAGAAATTTCAGCTCTTTAAAACACCTCGTATTCTCTTTTCTCACAAACAGAAGTAGTGAATAGAAAACTTTTGGAATCAAAATTGATTGCGTTGTAACGGCCTGAGACTTTCCTCGAGCAAATAACTTATCCTCGGTGTGTTTCAGTCTTATGAAATACACTGGCGTCATTTTATTTAATTTTTTTTTTTGGGGGGGGGGGAAGGGATTGTTCCCCTCCCCCACTCAATACTTGCTGTCCAATCCTTAGATTTTGAAAAACATCTTCTTTTTTTTAGAATTCTCATTGAAATTTTTTTTCGGTATTTCCATTGAGTAAAAATTGCAACTACATTTCCCCTTGGCTTTGAATACACATACCCCCCCTCAACATTTAGGTGAATCGGCACCATTAGTAAAATTTATTTTGCATAACATAAAGCCTTTTCGGGTTACCACAGCAGACATTCACGCCACCGCTGTATTTACGATTTCCAAAGATTTAATTACGTTGAAGCGATTATATTCCAACTACATACAATTACATCATATAATAATTATCTCTTTCTAAATGGAAATTAGAACTCCCACCATTGTACTATTTAGTATTCATGGAATTCGTTCATTTATTTGGGATTTAATTATATTGTAGCGGTATATATGGTATATTCAATGAGAAAAATTGAAACACAATCCCTCCCCCTAAACTTTAAATAATATATTTTGCCCCCCCCCTCCGTTACGCGCCATATTAGTTACGCGCCATTGTAGTTGTGTCCCTATGTCCCACCTGTAAATATAGATAGATATATATATATATATATATATATATATATATATATATATATATATATATATATATATATATATATATATATATGTTTTCAACTACGTAAAACTTGCGAATATACAATATTCTTTGCTGTCCCATTGTCTGTGCATATAAATAGATTGCCAGGTTTACCGGCTCTTGAACATGCAACATATAATGGTCCATGGGAAAACAATCCGTATTCAGATCTATACCTCATGATTCTAATGATTGCCCTCGAGGTTTGTTGATGGTGATTGCTAATCGACCATTCCCTTTGTTGCCGTCGTCATTTATATATCCCCCTGTGCCCCCCAGCGTCCCCGTTGTAGTTGTGTCCCTGTGTCCCGGTCGTCATTTATATTCCCTGTGTCCCAGTCGTCATTTGTGTCCCGGTGTCCCAGTCTGTGATTTCTCTTTGAGTGTCCCGGGCGTCATTTATATTCCTTGTGTCCCGGTCGTCATTTGTGTCCCGGTGTCCCGGTCTGTATATACATTCGTTTTTGAATTGGTCTTTTTTTTAGTTTTTAGTTTTTTACCTTTTTTTTAGTTTTTTTAGTTATACCTCATGATTCTAATGATTGCCTTTGAGCTTTGTTGATGGTGATTGCTAATCGAACATTCCCTGTGTCCCCGTCGTCATTTATATATCCCCCTGTGCCCCCCGGCGTCCCCGTTGTAGCTGTGTCCCTGTGTCCCAGTCGTCATTTATATTCCCTGTGTCCCGGTCGTCATTTTTTTTTCCTTTTTTTTTATTTTTTTTTTTTTTGTTTTTGTTTTTTTAGTTTTATTAGTTTTTAGGTTTTTTTTCTTTTTAGTTTTTTGTAGTTTTTACCTTTTTTTTTAGTTTTTTTTTTTACTTATGTCCTGGTCGTCATTTATACTCCCTATGTCCCGGTGCTTTGTTGATGGTGATTGCTAATCGAACATTCCTTGTGTCCCGGTCGCTTTCTCTTTGAGTGTCCCGGTCGTCATTTATATTCCCTATGTGCCGGTGTCCCGGTCGTCATTTGTGTCCCGATGTCCCGGTCTGTAATTTCGTCAGTCGAAAACATGACGTCAGTCAACACACAAACATGACGTCACCCGACAGACCCACACACACACACAGACAACTTATTTTTATATATATAGATTTATATTATATGAATTATATGCCATATTGTAGCTAACCACAGAGCCCATCGGACAGCAGGCATTCAAGAATGGTCGCTCCGAAACACGAAACAATATTTGACAGATGTTTTCCAGAGAAATTGTCTACAAATTGTCCCATTTTCTAAGGCTATAACGAGAGAAAGATTGACATGGTTAGGGCTCATTCTGTGGATAACAGATTGCCAAAGATTGTCCTTTTTGGCCAACCGTTTAGACCTAAACGAAAAGCAGATCGTCCCTAATTGGGCTGAGAGGGTGAAAAAGAGAGAGGATTTGAAAAGATGGGGTGGAGGAAGAGGGTGCGTGGCTGTGTTGGCCTCAGGCTACTTGGTACTACGGTGAGTTTTTAGTAGTATTAGTATTGATCAAATTCATTGTGTAGTCTAGATCAATGTCAAGCACAAGCTCGAAACGGTCCTTTACCCCTGAATTTGGACACAATAGGCAATTAGGAAGGTGCGGGGTGGGACTTGCAACGAAGAGCAATAACAGATGAAGAGAGGAAGAGTGATAACATATGGATCATTCTGTGCTAACGACTGTGAATACAAGATTCTTCGTTTCCCAGCAGTAAAAAAAAGCTGTAGCCAGAAGTGATCAGCGCTGTCACGTGTCACTTAGATTAAGAGGCAGAACTCTGCGTTTTTTATAGCGAATTCGTTTTGAATTGATAGATTTGTAGTAATAAAATATACATAAAACATAGTCATACAAAAATCGACTTACTTGTAGATTTTGAACTGCCTCATCCAGTTCAGACTGCTTCTGTATTGACTTTTCAACAACTTCCTGTATTTCGTTCTTGTGTTTTTGCACAATGGCTCGCCCCATTTGTCGTTGTTCTTCCAGTCTCTCATTTAACGTAGAAATTTGACTCTCTAGGACAGCACATTTCTAGAAATGAAATAGAGAAGAAATGAATAGATAAGGAATAGAAATGAATAGACAAGTTAAAATATTTAATCAGAAATACGAGCCAGCATAACTGGAAGTTTTTGCAGGTTTACAGGACAAAATATGGCAACACTTAACACCGGTACGGGAATCAACAAAACAAGCGGTGCTTTGTCTCTGGGTGTGTTCCAGAACTCGTCATCATTAACTGTTAAATTGTTTGTTGCAATCGGGAGCCAACTAAATAAACCCTAAAACAGCTATCTATGATGTTCTAGTGCCCCGCTTACAATAAAAAGGGGAAAAAAAGAAAAAAAAAAGGATACATCAGTGATTTCTAAGCAAAGATAATACCAAATGGCGTCATATCGAATGACGTCTTCCAGATGATCTCGAATGTTGTTGATAATTTCATGATATCGAATGGCGTCACAATAAGCAGACGATATCGAATGGCGTCATACTGATATGCCATACGTCATTCCTTTAATCTGGCGTCATATGCCATTACATCAACCTCGGTACAGAGATGCAGGTTTTTGTCAAAAGTCGTATTTTAATTCTTATCTTATGTTTCGTTAATTACAAACAGCACTAGATATATCAATTTCCTTTCAAATGAGCCCTTAACAGCTCTTTCTGATGTTCCAGCGCTCTACTAACAGAGGAGAAGAAAAAAAACAGTGTCCTGCATAGGGTTTTCAACAATGACAATTAATAGCGTACGTTTAGTTACGATTCCATACCATTTTAGAAATTCAAAGGGGTAAAGTTCAATCCCTATTTAACTTAATTTTGAGAATGTTTTGGACTTGGCCAGTCTACCGTGGGGCGATAGCTCCGAACTTATTGCCAAAATATTTAAAGTGAAACATAAAAGGTCACATTCATACAATTACCAGCACGAAAGGAGGAGAGATGGGAGGGGGAATCTCTAAAGAAATTTCTCGACGAACTATTCCTGAAAACCATGAAAATTATAGCTCTAAAAATTCATTTTGATATTTAAGACCAACAAAAGAAATATACGAAGGGGTGTGGTTTTACATGGATGATTTCCGTTCCTCATTTTTTGCTATAAAAATATTAAACTTGAATATAGCTACGGGAGTCGTTGGAGGCTGCGGTGCCCTTCTTCACACTTAAAAGAGCCATGGATCAAACAGTTGGCAGTAACGAACTGCAAGGCAAAAACGACCCCTACCAATAAGAACCAAACTCTAAAAAAGTAAAGTTTGATCAAATATATGCGACAACAAAGCCTACTACTTTGCTTTTATATTTTTTTGCATTCCCCCTCATTGTACAGCAGTTTGAAAGATCTAATTTGCCCCTGATTCTGATATATTTGTACTTCGTTTCCGCATCCGACTCGATCACTCGCCAAACACTTTGGAAAATTCTTGAAAATGATGGAATGCCCCTGAAATTTGTCGAACTACTTGAAGCATCCTACAAGGGTTTTGTGAGCCGAGTTCGAGTTTACGGAGAAGAGACTGAAGAATTTCCGGTTTAGTCTATATATATAAAAATAAGTTGTCTGTGTGTGTGTGTCGAGTGACGTCATTTTTGTGTGTCGACTGACGTCATGTTTGTCGACTGACGAAATTACAGACCGGGACATCGGGAAACAAATGACGACCGGGACATCTAAATATACAAAAATAAGTTGTCTGTGTGTCGAGTGACGTCATGTTTGTGTGTCGACTGACGTCATGTTTGTCGATTCACGAAATTACAGACCGGGACATCGGGACACAAATGACGACCGGGACACCGGGACATAGGGAATATAAATGACGACCGGGACACCGGGAATATAAATGACGACCGGGACACTCAAAGAGAAAGCGACCGGGACACAAGGAACATTCGATTAGCAATCACCATCAACAAAGCGCCGGGACACAAGGAATATAAATGACGACCAGGACACTCAAAGAGAAATTACAGACCGGGACACCGGAACACAAATGACGACCGGGACAAAAATGACGACCGGGACAGCGGGACACAGGGAATATAAATGACGACCGCGACACTCAAATAGAAATTACAGACTGGGACACCAGGACACAAATGACGACCGGGACACAGGGGAACAACTACAACGGGGACGCAGGGGGGCACAGGGGGATATATAAATGACGACGGCGACACAGGGAATGTTCGATTAGCAATCACACAAAGCTCAAGGGCAATCATTATAATAATGAGGTATAGATCTGAATACATATTGTTTTTCCCATGGACAATTATGTGTTGCATGTTCAAGAGTCGGTAAACCTGACAATCTATTTATATGCACAGACAATGGGACAGCCAAGAATGTTGTATATTCGCAAGTTTTACGTAGTTAAAAATATATATATATATATAAATCTATATTCACAGGTCGGACAAAGGGACACAACTACAATGGCGCGTAACGACTTACGCGCGCGGGGGGGAGAGGGCTTGGGGGGTGCAAAACAGGGCTGCATCCTGTCTCCGTCTTTGCTTAACTACTGTTTTGAATGGGTTCTTGAAAATGCACTATCTTCTCATTCAGGAGTTCATATTGAACAGAACCTTTCTCTTGGACACCTTGAATACGGTGATGATGTCGCAATCCTCTCGGCCCTGAGAAAGCTCAAATTACGCTCGATGGGGTAGTTATTTGGGCAGATCGCATTGGCTTGAAAGTCAGTACATGGAAGACATTATTTATGGCAAACAATTACACTGATCTTATTTCGTTAACTGTAAATCAGGTACAGTTGAATCCGGTCAAAAGCTTCACATACCTTGGCTCCCAGATTTGTACTGATGGACCTTCTGACGCCAATATTTAACAGCGATTGCAGAACAATCGCTTTGCTTCCCTTAGAAAACCGTTGTGGAACCGGCGTGAAATAAGTGTAAGAACTAAAGTTCGAGTCTACCTGGCTTTGGTTCAAACAATCCTTCTTTATGGATGCAAAACTTGGTCAGTAGAGCGACTACATGAAAATACACTGAAGGTGTTTGAGCATAACTATCTACGTAGCATCCTCAGGTTAAATCTGAATGATCGCAAATTAAACGTGGATAAACGACGAATCTACACTATCAAGAGATGCGTTGCCATCACGATCAAGGAGCGTCGGTTGAAATGATTGGACCATGTCTGACGGATCCCACCAGAGTACTTGCCTCGCCGAATCCTTCCAGCTGAGCCACTTAACTCATTGAAGAGACGTCAAGGAGGACAGCGCAAAAGCTAGTGGGACTTGGTTAAATTAGACCTTGAAGCTATTGGGAGGTTCAGTAAGTTTGGTCACAGATGAACAACTCAATGGCTTCCATTTGCAAAGCAACTGGCTGTAGACTGTAGTACGTGGTTCAAACAGGTCTTGAAGATCCTTGATACCGGGCAAGGTAGAAACGCCTGATTTCCTCCAAGAATACAAGTACTATTTTGCTGACCTTGAAGATACTAAATTAATAAATTTTAAAGTTGCTCATCAAAAGTAATTAGGATGCAAAAATTTGAAATTAAAGAAAAAGGGGAAAACTCCCTCAAACACGGGTTTGATCTTCACAAAAAAAAAAAAAATATTAAAAAATTCAACATCTATAAGAACCCTAAAGCTACTATCTAGAAAACCTGAAGTTTTTTTTTATATATAAAGGAAATGTCATGCATGCGCTTTTTTATCCAGGAATAACCATATAAAACCGGTAGTCACAGATTATTAAAAGAGGACTCATTCGAATGAAAATTCGAGGATCTAGTACCCTTTTTACGTAACAAAAGAGTTTACATCATAGGGAAGAACTCAATTATAGCATCTTACTCAGTAAAACAGCAATGACAACTCAAAAAGGGCCAAAATGCTATGGAGCTAAAATTGTAGTAACTATTGAAAGGGTATTAATCTTGGAAGGGGTAAACTGCCTCAGTCTCAGAGGAAATACTGGCTAAAACCTTTGTTTAATTTAATTGTTCAGGTGGTTGGACGAAAACTTCTTCTTTTGCCTCAGCTTGTGTTTTGTCATTATTAAAGATATATCGCGAAACCTTTGTCTCTTTTAATTGTTCAAGTGGTGGGACAGAATCTTCTTATTCTTCCAGCAATTTATCTAGCCCAGGTTTTAGATTTTCAAAGGTATGGTAGGTATTGACGACCTTATCCATGTCAAAATCCAAAACCTAATAATCGTCACCACAATTTTGAATTTGTTTAGTTCGTTTTACCTCGGCTTGTCTCGTCGTTATGAAATTCATATCGCCGAACCTTTGTTTTTAATAAACGTACGGTAGGTATTGATGACCTTATCCATCACAAAATCCCAAACCCGATCATCATCGCTATCATTTTCAATTTTGATTCTCATTGTCCAGGTTGATTTTCATTGACTCGCTCACATGTTTGGTGTCACATATCTTCTAACCGCGTATGCCTATGCTCTTCATTTTCATTTTTGACTTGCTTACATGCTCGGTGCCCATGTCTTCTAACCGCGTGTGTCTGTTTTTCCTTTTCATTTTTGACACGCCATCGCTGTTTTTCTAACCGCGTGTATATTTGCTCTTCATTTTCATTTTTGACTCACTCACGTGGTCGGTGTCAAATGTCTTGTAAATGTGTGTGTCTTCGCTTTTCATTTTTGAATCGCTTACTTGCTCGGTGTCGCATGTCTTCTGACCGTGTGTTTATTTGCTCTTTATTTCATTTTTGACACGCTCTAATTGTCGTTTTTGCATATCTTCTAACCGACCGTATATTTGCCCTCCATTTTCTTATTTGACACGTTTTTGGAATTTGATTACTTCAGACTATAAGTGAGCAATAATTGCATATGTATATATGTAAATATATATATATATATATATATATATATATCTATATATATAAAAATAAGTTGTCTGTGTGTGGATCTGTGGATGGATCAGGTGACGTCACCTGAAAAAACTGGATCAGGTGACGTCAAAACTGAAAAAACTAAAAAAAGGCAAAAACTACAAAAAAAAACTAAAAACTAATAAAAAAAATAAAAAAGCTAAAAAACTAAAAAAACTTAAAAAACTAAAAAAAGGTAAAAAACTAAAAAAACTAACTACAAAAAAAACTAAAAACTAATAAAAAAAATAAAAAAGCTAAAAAACTAAAAAAACTAAAAAAAGGCAAAAACTACAAAAAAAAACTAAAAACTAATAAAAAAGCTAAAAAACTAAAAAAACTAAAAAATCATCTAAAAAACTAAAAAAAACTAAAAAAGGTAAAAACTAAAAGAACAAAAAAAGAAAAAAATAAATGACGACACTCAAAGAGAAAGCGACCAGGACAAAAGGAATGTTCGATTAGCAATCAACAAAGCACCGGGACACAGGGAGTATAAATGACGACCAGGACAGAAGTAAAAAAAAAACTAACAAAACTAAAAAGAAGGTAAAAACTACAAAAAAACTAAAAAGAAAAAAAAAACTAAAAACTAATAAAAAAACTAAAAAATCTAAAAATCTAAATAAACTAAAAAAGAAAAAAAAAAGGAAAAAAATAAAGGAGAAATACAAAACTAAAAAACGAATGTGGACACCGGGATACAAATGACGACCGGGACACAGGGAATATAAATGACGACCGGGACACAGGGACACAACTACAACGGGGACACCGGGGGAAACAGGGGGATTAAATGACGACCGGGACACCGGGACAGGGAATGGTCGATTAGCAATCACCATCAACAAAGCTCAAGGGCAATCATTAGAATCATGAGGTATAGATCTGAATACAGATTGTTTTCCCATGGACCAATATATGTTGCATGTTCAAGAGTCGGTAAACCTGACAATCTATTTGGATCAGGTGACGTCACCTGAAAAAACTGGATCAGGTGACGTCAAAACTGAAAAAACTAAAAAAAGGCAAAAACTACAAAAAAAAACTAAAAACTAATAAAAAAAATAAAAAAGCTAAAAAACTAAAAAAAACTAAAAAAAGGCAAAAACTACAAAAAAACTAAAAACTAATAAAAAAGCTAAAAAACTAAAAAAACTAAAAAAAGGCAAAAACTACAAAAAAAACTAAAAACTAATAAAAAAAATAAAAAAGCTAAAAAACTAAAAAAACTAAAAAAACTAAAAAAAGGTAAAAAACTAAAAAAACTAACTACAAAAAAAACTAAAAACTAATAAAAAAAAATAAAAAAGCTAAAAAACTAAAAAAACTAAAAAAAGGCAAAAACTACAAAAAAAAGACTAAAAACTAATAAAAAAGCTAAAAAACTAAAAAAACTAAAAAAAAGGCAAAAACTACAAAAAAACTAAAAACTAATAAAAAAATAAAAAAGCTAAAAAACTAAAAAAACTAAAAAAAGGTAAAAAACTAAAAAAACTAAAAACTAAAAAAAACTAAAAAAAAGGAAAAAACTGAAAAATAAGCTAAAATAAAGGTAAAAACCAATAAAAAACTAAAAAAAAAACTGAAAAAACTAAAAAAAGGCAAAAACTACAAAAAAAACTAAAAACTAATCAAAAAAGTAAAAAAGCTAAAAACTAAAAAAACTAAAAAAAAAGGTAAAAAACTAAAAAAAATAAAAAATAAAAAAAAACTAAAAAAAGGAAAAAACTGAAAAATAAGCTAAAATAAAGGTAAAAACCAATAAAAGACTAAAAAGAAAAAAAGGAAAAAACTAAAAAAAATTTTCATCTAAAAAACTAAAAAAAACTAAAAAAGGTAAAAACTAAAAGAACTAAAAAAGAAAAAAATAAATGACGACACTCAAAGAGAAAGCGACCAGGACAAAAGGAATGTTCGATTAGCAATCAACAAAGCACCGGGACACAGGGAGTATAAATGACGACCAGGACATAAGTAAAAAAAAAAACTAACAAAACTAAAAAGAAGGTAAAAACTACAAAAAAACTAAAAAGAAAAAAAAACTAAAAACTAATAAAAAAACTAAAAAATCTAAAAATCTAAATAAACTAAACAAGAAAAAAAAAAGGAAAAAAAAAAAAGGAGAAAAACAAAACTAAAAAACGAATGTATATACAGACCGGGACACCGGGATACAAATGACGACCGGGACACAGGGAATATAAATGACGACCGGGACACAGGGACACAACTACAACGGGGACACCGGGGGAAACAGGGGGATATAAATGACGACCGGGACACCGGGACAGGGAATGGTCGATTAGCAATCACCATCAACAAAGCTCAAGGGCAATCATTAGAATCATGAGGTATAGATCTGAATACAGATTGTTTTCCCATGGACCATTATATGTTGCATGTTCAAGAGTCGGTAAACCTGACAATCTATTTATATGCAAAGACAATGGGACAGCAAAGAATGTTGTATATTCGAAAGTTTTACGTAGTTAAAACCATATATATATATATATATATATATATATATATATATATATATATATATATATATATATATATATATATATATATATATATATATATATATATATCTATCTATCTATATTCACAGGTGGGACATAGGGACACAACTACAATGGCGCGTAACTATTATGGCGCGTAACGACTTACGCGCGCGGGGGGTCTTGGGGGGGGGGGGGCGCGAAGCGCCCCCACCAACTAGGTGTTGGGGTGGCGCGAAGCGCCACCCCAACAGCTAGTTATATATATATATCTATCTTCTATATATATAAAAATAAGTTGTTTGTCTGTCAGTCGACTGACGTCATTAGGATTGAGCTGTATGTCGTCATGAAGTTAGTTGTCGTCATGTTTGTTATGACGACGTCATGTTTGTCAACTGATGAAATTACAGACCGGAACACCGGGACACAAATGACGACCAGGACACCAGGAAACAGGGAATATAAATGACGACCGGGACACTCAAAGAGAAATTACAGACAGGGACACCAGGACACAAATAACGACCGAATCTATCTATATATATAAAAACTACCGTTGGGGGACCTATAAATAGATTGTCAGGTTTACCGACTCTTGAACAGGCAACATAAAAAAAAAAACTAAAAACTGAAAAACAAAAAAAAACTAAAAAAAGGAAAAAAAACTGAAAAATAAAGGAGGATATATATATATATATATATATATATATATATATATATATATATATATATATATATATCTATATATATAAAAATAAGTTGTCTGTCTGTCTGTGGGTCTGTGGATCTGTGGATCAGGTGACGTCATGTTTCGGCTGACGTCATGAAATTAGTTGCCGTCATTTTTGTTATGACGATGCTTCGTATATTGTAAAACACATTAATTTGGTTAATAATATACCATTTAAAACACCAAAATGAACATGCTGGAGTAGTCACTCGGTGAGAGAGGGTGTCAGAACGGAGAATGAAGGTCCCAGGTTCAAATCCTGGTTAGGCTAAAAAAGGTAAAAAACTAAAAACTAAAAAAAAAACTGAAAAAACTAAAAAAAGGCAAAAACTACAAAAAAAACTAAAAACTAATAAAAAAATAAAAAAGCCGAAAAACTAAAAAAACTAAAGAAACTAAAAAAAGGAAAAAACTTAAAAAACTAAAAACTAAAAAAAACTAAAAAAAAGGAAAAATGAAAAATAGAAGAGAAAAAGAATAAAATAAAAAAGATAAAAAGCTAAAAAAAGGTAAAAACCAATAAAAACTAAAAAGAAAAAAAGGTAAAAAACTAAAAAAAAAAAAATTCATCTAAAAAACTAAAAAAAACTAAAAAACGTAAAAACTAAAAGAACTAAAAAAGTAAAAAAAAACTAAAAAAAGGAAAAAACTGAAAAATAAGCGGGATATAAAACAGGGGGATATAAATGACGACCGGGACACCGGGACATAAGGAATATAAATGAATCAGAAAATACAACTCATGTTTCCAAATGACGTCGTTTGGAGCCCAAATTGAAAATCCAGATCAATTTATGTCTACTTTCAAAGTAAAAGGGCAAATTTATCATAGAGCAGGGTCTCTTCTACCATTCTCAGGCGAGAATCATAAATTTTTACAATTGTACTTCATCAGTGATAGAAATTCTGAATTGAATGCACGTTGCGAAATTTCTCCCAACATTGAAAGGACA
This sequence comes from Artemia franciscana, assembly GCF_032884065.1. Classification (NCBI taxonomy): domain Eukaryota; kingdom Metazoa; phylum Arthropoda; class Branchiopoda; order Anostraca; family Artemiidae; genus Artemia; species Artemia franciscana. The sequence goes on along the minus strand of NC_088879.1, from coordinate 30,956,868 downwards.
ATCGTTTCCCAATTACAACATCTTTTCCACGAAAATAATAATTTAGTGCATCTGTTCAAAACAGCCATCGATTTGATGCCTACTTATACGCATAAAATTGTTATTTCCGCTGACAAAACGCCTCCTGGCCAACATGTGCGTAGATACAATGCTCCAACTATCGACGAAGTGGCCATCGTTATGGTCGGTGATCAGTTTTTACCTCGAGATATTATTCTCAGGGTTTCCACCACACGTGCTACAACTAAAAATAGGCCTACCAATAATACTTTTAAGAAATATAAACCCACCAAAGCTTTGCTATGGCACTCGACCTGTCGTAAAAAAAAACAATGGAAAACCTAATAGAGGCCACAATCTTGACAGGGCCTTTTGAGGGTGAGGCTGTTCTTATTCCTCGCATTCCCAAGATTCCAACGGATCTGCCTTTTCAATTTAAAAGATTGCAATTCCCAATTCGATTAGCATTTGCAATCACCATTAACAAAGCTCAAGGTCAATCATTAGAAAAATGTGGTATAGATCTTAATACTGATTGTTTTTCCCATTGACAATTGTACGTTGCATGTTCGAGGGTCGGTAAACCTGACAATCTATTTATATGCAGCGACAATTGGACAGCGAAGAATGTTGTATATTCGCAAGTTTTACGCAGTTAATTTGTATTTTATCTATCTATCTATCTATCTATCTCTATAAAAACGAGTTGTATGTATGCATGTTTGTTTGTTTGTAAAAAGAGCGTTTGCATATGATGTCATTATTAGTACATACGGCTTTGTATATGCAGAGACAATGGGAAAGCCAAGAATGTTGTATATTCGCAATTTTTACGTAGTTTAACTCCTGCAGACGAAATGAATGCTTGCCTAAAAAATTCTAATTTATAGGCACACGTAAAAATATTAAAATTAACTACAAATACGCGTGTCCGATTGCAAAACGATGACTCTGGTCAAACAGTAGACTCAATTTCAGGACGTATACAACTACCTGCTGATTTCTGTAATTTAGTGACGTCCAAAAATGAATTGATTGAAAAAGTATTTCCGAATATTCTAAAAAATTATAAAAATAATAAATGGCTAAGTGAAAGAGCGATTCTCGCACCCAAAAATATAGACGTCCACGAAATCAACAATATTGTTTTGAACAAGATTCGAGACCAGGCAGTCCTTTACAAGTCAGTCGACACAGTTTTGGAACCAAATGAAGCGGTTAATTATCCATCTGAATTTTTAAATTCCATAGATCCTTCAGGGTTTCCACCACACGTGCTACAACTAAAAATAGGCGTACCAATAATACTTTTAAGAAATATCAACCCACCAAAGCTTTGCAATGGCACGCGACTTGCCGTAAAAAAAAACAATGGAAAACATAATAGAGGCCACAATCTTGACAGGGCCTTATGAGGGTGAGGCTGTTCTTATTCCTCGCATTCCCATGATTCCAACGGATCTGCTTTTTCAATTTAAAAGATTGCAATTCCCAATTCGATTAGTATTTGCAATCACCATTAACAAAGCTCAAGGTCAATCATTAGAAAAATGTGGTATAGATCTTAATCCTGATCGTTTTTCCCATGGACAATTGTACGTTGCATGTTCGAGGGTCGGTAAACCTGACAATGTATTTATATGCAGCGACAATTGGACAGCGAAGAATGTTGTTTAATCGCAAGTTTTACGCAGTTAATTTGTATTGTATCTATCTATATAAAAACGAGTTATGTGGATGCATGTTTATTTGTTTGTAAAACGAGCGTTTGTATATGACGTCATTATTAGTACATACGGCTTTGCATATGCACAGACAATGGGAAAGCCAAGAATGTTGTTTATTCGCAATTTTTGCGTAGTTTGAAACACATATATAAATCTATCTATATTCACAGGTGGGACACAGGGACACAACTACAATGGCGCATAACTAATATGGCGCGTAACGACTTACGCGCGCGGGGGGGCTTGGGGGGGCGCGAAGCGCCCCACCAACTAGGTGTTGGGGTGGCGCGAAGCGCCACCCCAACAGCTAGTATATATATATATATTATATGTATATATATAATGAAAAGAGAAATCACCAATGCAACAGCACAAACACATTAAAAAAAAAAAAAAAGACAGAAGGAGAAAAGGAAGACTGTTTTCCTACATTAGTGATTAATATAGATCAGCACTTGAATGAGGCCTTAACCCTACTCATCCATCCAATTACATAGGCCAAACAGCATAGCCATACACAATCAACCATAAAGAATAATCCATGGACAGACAGTCGTGTCGTCAGTAAGTATAAGTCGTCATTTACCAAACAATTAAAAAAAAAGACAAATAATTAAGAGGCAACAACCCAACACAAGGGCTCATCAGGAGAATACACACTTGCCTATAGGGTTCTTTTTTAATCAGTTTAAATCAAAATCCTTTTCTTCTAAACTCCATGTCACTGGGCAATTTTCTTTTGGGAAAAAATATTGAGGACGTTTCGGGTATATCGAAAAGGAGAAAAATTGTGGGTTTGGTAAATATACGACAATTACATAAAAGTTACATAAGAGAAAGCAAGTACATCGCCTTTAGTTTAAATTTACCAAGTATTTAATGGAACTGCCAACATGAACATGTGGCTCTTTTTTGCAAATAAACTATCAATTGGTAAACCCAGCTGGGGTTATTGAAAAGCGTATTCGTGATTTTTCATCTGAATGCCAAAATTCCCGTCTTTGTTCATTTCTCTTAGTCCCGTGTTCGTAGTTGTCAAAGTATGTTTTAATTCTGTTGTTTCTACATTGTTTTTCTTGATTTTTACTTTGTCTTTTTCTGGGCCCTGCCCAGTTTTTTTGTGATGGGTTACACATAAAGTGATGACATAAAAATTTCATACCCTATTATACACTTTTTTTAAAATGTAATCATCCAAGCTTAAAGAAATAAAAAAAACTCATAATTCACTCCGTATATGTGTGCAGGGATACATATTTTTTCAAATAAATCTTATCAAGACAGGTAAATAAGCAAAAGGTGATATGAAGATATTACCGATTGTGAACTGTTCGATTCCAAAAGAATTATATCCTTGTCGTTTGATATCTGTTGACAGGATTTCTGTAACCTCTCAAAGTCAGATTGCAGCTGTTGCCTGATTTCTTCACTAGCTTTTAGAGAGCTTGTTAAATTGGAATTTTCCAAATGAAGGCTATCAATAACCTTTCTTAAGTCCTCAATTTTTACCATAAAGTCTACCCTATCTTGGGATAACATTTGAATTTCAACTGGTAACATTCCTCCATCTGATGAGGCATTTTGGTTGGTGAGAGCCTCTATTTGCTTTTGAAGGTTCTGGTTGATTTCTGTAAGCTGAAAAAAAAAACAACAAGTTAACAAATAGATATATCTATAAATACAATATACAAACACAACATAAACATAAATAATATAAACATAAATACAAATATATCTCAGGAGTCCTTTAATTTTAAAGGCAAATAAAAACGAGATAAAGATAATTCTTGAGTCAAGCAAAATGTTTCCTTTTAATAAAACAAAACTATCCAGTTTCGTTTAAGTTGTATTAAACTACTGACAAAATATCTTTAAACTCGTAAGCAATAAATTTGTATATTATGTTACTAAATGCTACGGTGGACCTAGAACAAAATCTTGGGGTGGGGGAAGAAATGTAACAAGGGCACCGAGCATTGACAAGTTTAAATTAAACAAAAAGGGTGAAAAAAGAAAGAAACACTGAATCGGGGCGCCAAAAAAAAAATCTTGGTGGATCCCCCTGGACCCCCAGAGACAAAATGTACTCTAAAACTACAAGTACAACAAACATGTTTGAAACGGGAAAGAGTTGATGACACGAAGGCTACTTTGAGTCCCGTTGTAAGAATACAGTTTTTGTTCAACATGTAAAATAAAGTATGAAGAGGGACGAGTGTATCAGCCCT
>NC_088879.1:30931657-30952813 GCF_032884065.1 Artemia franciscana | reverse complement strand
TTTTTTTTAGTTTTTAGTTTTTTACCTTTTTTGTGGATCGTCACATGACGTCACCTGATCCACAGATCCACAGATCCACACACAGACAACTTATTTTTATATATATAGATATATATATATATATATATATATATATATATATATATACTAGCTGTTGGGGTGGCGCTTCGCGCCACCCCAACACCTAGTTGGTGGGGCGCTTCGCGCACCCCCCCAAGCCCCCCCGCGCGCGTAAGTCGTTACGCGCCATAATAGTTACGCGCCATTGTAGTTGTGTCCCTATGTCCCACCTGTGAATATATATATATATATATATATATATATATATATATATATATATATATATATATATATATATATATATATGGTTTTAACTACGTAAAACTTGCGAATATACAACATTCTTTGCTTTCCCATTGTCTTTGCATATAAATAGATTGTCAGGTTTACCGACTCTTGAACATGCAACATATAATGGTCCATGGGAAAACAATCTGTATTCAGATCTATACCTCATGATTCTAATGATTGCCCTTGAGCTTTGTTGATGGTGATTGCTAATCGACCATTCCCTGTCCCGGTGTCCCGGTCGTCATTTACATCCCCCTGTTTCCCCCGGTGTCCCCGTTGTAGTTGTGTCCCTGTGTCCCGGTCGTCATTTATATTCCCTGTGTCCCGGTCGTCATTTGTATCCCGGTGTCCCGGTCTGTATATACATTCGTTTTTTAGTTTTGTTTTTCTCCTTTATTTTTTTCCTTTTTTTTTCTTTTTTTAGCTTATTTAGATTTTTAGATTTTTTAGTTTTTTATTAGTTTTTAGTTTTTTTTTTCTTTTTAGTTTTTTTGTCCCGGTCGTCATTTATATCCCCCTGTTTCCCCCGGTGTCCCCGTTGTAGTTGTGTCCCTGTGTCCCGGTCGTCATTTATATTCCCTGTGTCCCGGTCGTCATTTGTATCCCGGTGTACCGGTCTGTATATACATTCGTTTTTTAGTTTTGTTTTTCTCCTTTATTTTTTTCCTTTTTTTTTTCTTTTTTAGTTTATTTACGATTTTTAGATTTTTTAGTTTTTTATTAGTTTTTAGTTTTTTTTTCTTTTTAGTTTTTTTGCTAATCGAACATTCCTTTTGTCCTGGTCGCTTTCTCTTTGAGTGTCGTCATTTATTTTTTTCTTTTTTAGTTCTTTTAGTTTTTCCCTTTTTTAGTTTTTTTTAGTTTTTTAGATGAAAATTTTTTTTAGTTTTTTCCTTTTTTTCTTTTTAGTTTTTTATTGGTTTTTACCTTTATTTTAGCTTATTTTTCAGTTTTTTCCTTTTTTTTATTTTTTTTTTATTTTTTATTTTTTTTAGTTTTTTACCTTTTTTTAGTTTTTTTAGTTTTTTTAGTTTTTTAGCTTTTTTACTTTTTTTATTAGTTTTTAGTTTTTTTTTGTAGTTTTTGCCTTTTTTTAGTTTTTTCAGTTTTTTTTTAGTTTTTTATTGGTTTTTACCTTTATTTTAGCTTATTTTTCAGTTTTTTCCTTTTTTTTTAGTTTTTTTTAGTTTTTAGTTTTTTTTAGTTTTTTACCTTTTTTTAGCTTTTTTAGTTTTTTTAGTTTTTTAGCTTTTTTATTTTTTTTATTAGTTTTTAGTTTTTTTTTGTAGTTTTTGCCTTTTTTTAGTTTTTTTAGTTTTTTAGCTTTTTTATTAGTTTTTAGTTTTTTTTGTAGTTTTTGCCTTTTTTTAGTTTTTTTAGTTTTTTAGCTTTTTTATTTTTTTTATTAGTTTTTAGTTTTTTTTGTAGTTTTTGCCTTTTTTTAGTTTTTTCAGTTTTGACGTCACCTGATCCAGTTTTTTCAGGTGACGTCACCTGATCCATCCATCCATCCACAGACAGACAACTTATTTTTATATATATAGATATATATATATTCACAGGTGGGACAGAGGGACACAACTACAATGGCGCGTAACTAATATGGCACGTAACGACTTACGTGCGCGGGGGGGCTTGGGGGGGCGAAGCGCCCCCACCAACTAGGTGTTGGGGTGGCACACACCCAAAGAGAAATTACAGACTGGGACACCGGGACACAAATAACGACCGGGACATATAAATGACGACCGGGACTCTCAAAGATGAATTACAGACCGGGACACCGAGACACAAATGACGACCGGGACACAGGGAATATAAATGACGATCGGGACGCTCAAAGAGAAATTACAGACTGGGACACTGGGACACAAATGACGACCGGGATACTGGGAATATAAATGACGACCGGGACACAGAGACACAACTATAACGGGGACGCCGGGGGCACAGGGGGATATATAAATGATGACGGGGATACAGGGAATGTTCGATTAGCAATCACCATCAACAAAGCTCAAGGACAATCATTAGAATAATGAAATATAGATCTGAATACTGATTGTTTTTCCCATGGACAATTTTATGTTGCATGTTCAAGAGTCGGTAAACCTGACAATCTATTTATATGCACAGACAATTGGACATTGAAGAATGTTGTATATTCGCAAGTTTTACGTATTTAAATATATATATATATATATATATATATATATATATATATATATATATATATATATATATATATATATATATATATATATATATATATATATATATATATATATATATATTAACGACTTAAGCGCGGGGGGGGGGGGCTTGGGGGGCACGAAGCGCCCCCACCAACTATGTGTTGGGGTGGCGCTTCGTGCCACCCCAACAGCTAGTTAAAAATAAAACAAAGTAAGTAAATGTTACCCACTACTTTTTCTATGAAAACAGTTTGGCATAAAAAACTCCAACAAAAGTTATTCATTGTGTCAAGAAAAAAAGATTCAGGACCTTCTTAATTAATTCTCGAACCATTCCATAGTCCCACCTGTTGATATAAAAGCTAATATTAACGAATGATTGGTATTTTCGATAGTTTTAACATTATGCTTTGTTGCTTAAGTTGACAATTGAAATAACAGGAATTGGTAGAAAAGTCAACATCCAACCTAAAATGCTCCTGAGTATAGTCAACTATTGTTATAGTTTATAATCTTTTTTAGATTCATCGTAACGTTAGAGAAACCTGCTATTCCAACTGCCGTCTATCTTTTCTACTTTCCACAAATTTGTATGTCTTAAATGTTTTCTCTGATTGGTCAATCATTTACAACTTGTTCTTGCAAGTTGGACATTGATCAACTCAAAAACTATGAGCGAGGTTTATTATTGGATCTCTATTCATCTGTAATTTGATTTTATAAACAAGGGTGCCTATAATTTGGCACAGACATAAGCCAGTCTGGGTTCCCATTTGGCTAATTTTTGCTATAAAATCCAAACTCTTTGTCTTCAAGGGCCCTTTTAATGCTGCTGATGAAACATATCCTGTCCGAAAATCCAAATTTATCAAGCTCTGCAATTTTGCTCGAATGAGTTGCCAAATATCTTCTTCTTCTGCTAATTTCTTTGTTTCCCATCCAATAGCCATATCTAATATACCTTTCCAGATTATAACCTGGTTCTAAGTCCTATACGCCTAGGGGGCGTATTCTTAAAGTAACTTATTTTTTCAGTTCAAGAGTGAGAGTGGTTATCTTACAGCCAATTATCAACTTCGATTATCAACTTCGATTATCAACTCAGGCAGTGAAGAAAAATCATAAATAAATAAAACTAGATGACGACTCCGAAAGCGTTGGTTTGAGGGTCCTAGGCCTTTCCCCTCTCTTAATATTTTCCCAGGAAAACCCCCCCCTGCGTAAAGTTCCCTCTTCGTCAAAAATTTTCTACCGTGGAAAATTTTCACCAGAAAACTTCCCTAAAGAAGCAGATGAAAAGTAGGAAATTGCCATTTAATCCCTCTCGATTTCTGGGAATATTTTTGGTCTATGCTGTTATTATTGAAGTAAAGGGTAACATTAAACCCCAAAACTATCATAATTTACTCCATGTAGGAAGGATGCCCCTTTCTTATCCCCAACCTCCCCCTCATGGTCTAATAAACTTCGAAGGATGCTGATTTGATTAGAAATTAAGAGGATTATAAGTAAGTAGAGACCAGCCAGCCCCGTTCGATATTTGGTGTTTTCATTACCCTTAAGGACATCTGATCGATTTTAAGGTACCTATTTTGTACTTTGTCTTTCTTTTCTCTTGTCAATTTTGTCTTTTCTCTTCTTCTATTTTGTACTGCTCAATTTTCCGTGTGGGAAAATTTCCATGGGGAGAATTATCCGGGGGGAATAACCTTGGGGGGATATTCCGGGAGTAGATTTTTCAGATTGATTTGAACCTCGTGGGCAGGAAATCCAGAGGGGAACAGCTGCCTATTTTCCACCTCCCCTCTCGTCCCTAAAAAGATTTTAACTTCGTCTAAGAAAGTGAGCATGGATCAAGTGACCATTAGTTTTGTCACTTTGATACTACTGTATACTAATAATTGAAAGCATTTAAGAGCATTAATACAAATTAACTAGTAGCAAGAAACTAAAACAGTCTTCCCCATGTCGGTAAGAAAATTGATGGATCCATTGTGAACAAAAACTCCTCAACGAGTCCCTTCAATTCGTATTTCACCAAACTTCCTCCGGTTCTTATTCCACCCAAGATTAGAGTAAGCATTGTTCCCTTAGTAGAAAAGTCCTTTTTCGTTTCCACACACAGGGATACTGAGATTTTTAGTATAATTTTCAGCTTCCAAGCAGCCATTCAGATGATAGTTTTGGTTTGAGTAGTAATGTCCTTAAGAAAATTGGTAATTTTTTTCTAAACCCATCTCACACATAACTAGTCTCTCTCTTTCTTCTGGTGTTTTCTTCATTTATGTAAAGTTTCTAATGTTGTACCTTTGCAAAAGATGATTCTTCTCTAATTTTAAACTTTAGACCTATTTCACTTCTTCCCGTCATCTCTAAGGTATTTGAAAAAATAATGTATCGTACACTCTCTTCATTTGTATTTGGTACTAATAAAACTGAAGGAAATTCTTTCATAACTAACCACCAGTATGGTTTTCGTCCCAATTTCTCTACCTCGTATGCACTTTCAGATTCAACAGAATTTGCAAGTGTTAATCTGGACAAGGGCTTGCGTGTCTTGGGTCTATTACTTGACTTTTCAAAGGCATTTCATATTGTGAACCACTCTTTTCTTTTGTCTAAACTATCTTTATTTGGAGCGCATAGAGTCCCACTAGATTGGTTAAGGTCTTACTTCTCAGGGAGATCTCAGCATGTTTCGGCTAACTGTAGTTCCTCCTCTACTTTGCCTATATTGTCTCCTATCCGCAAAATGTGGAATTCTGATTTTTTTTTTTTGCCAGAAGACAGATCACGGATGCGTGTTTATTTGTTTTTTTTTGTTGTCGTTGTTTTTTTTCCCCAGGGATAATCGTATCGACCCAGTGATCCTAGAATGTCGCGAGAGGGCTCAGTCTAACAGATATGAAAAGTTCTAGTGCCCTTTTTAAGTGACCAAAGAAATTGTAGGGCACCGAGGCCCCCTCCCACGCTCATGTTTTTACTAAAGTCACCAGATCAAAATTCTGAAATGACCATTTTGTTCAGCATAGTCGAAAAACCTTATAACTATGTCTTTGGGGACGACTTACTCCCTCCAACAGTCCCCGTGGGTGGGGCTACATGTTAAAAACTTTGGCCATCACTAGTGTTTACGTATATTAATGGTTATTAGGAAGTGTAGAGACGTTTTCAGGTGATTTTTTGGTTGGGGCAGGGGTTGAGAAGAAGGGGTTATGTGGAGGGAACTTTCCATGAAGGAATTTGCGATGGAGGAAGAAAATTTCCATGAAGGGGGTACAAGATTTTCTAACATAATTTAAAAAAACAATGAAAAATAAATATGGCGAAGTTTTTCAACTGAAAGTAATGAGCAGCATTAAAACTTAAAACAAACACAAATTATTACACGTATGAGGGGCTCACCTCCTCCTAATACCTCGCTCTTTACGCTAAAGCATTTTTATTAATTTCAACTATTTATTCTGCGGCCTTTGTGATTCAGGGGTCATTCTTAAGAAATTGGGACACAATTTAAGCTTTAGCGTAAAGAGCGAGGTATTGACGAGGGGCGAACCCCCTCATATACGTAATAAAATAGATGAATGTAGAAGTTCGCTATGTAAGCTAATTCGTAAGTTACGTATATCATTTACAAATAAAAACGTTTGTAAAAAAATTAAAAGTTCTAGCTGCCTTTTTAAGTAGCCAAAAACTTGGAGGGCAATTAATCCTCCTCCTCCGCTTCTTTTTTCTCAAAATCATTCGATCAAAACTATGAGAAAGCCATTTAGCCAAAAAAAAAAAATCGTTTTGCGGAGAACCTAAATCAAAATATGCATTAATTCAAAAAAGTTCAGAAATCAAGTAAAAAAACAAATTTTCTTTAACTGAAAGTAAGGAGCGACATTAAAACTTAAAACAAACAGATAATACTCCATATATGGAAGGGGCAGTTCCCTCCTTAACTCCCCGCTCTTTACGCTAAAGTATTTACTGTTTTAAAAAGTAAAGAGAAAGAGTCAAACTTTAGCGTAAAGAGCGGGGCGTTGAGGAGGGAACAGCCCCTTTCATATGCAAAGTAATTTCTGTTCGTTTCAAGTTTTAATGTCACTCCTTACTTTCAGCTAAAAAAACTTGTTTATTTTTTATTTAATATTTTACTCTAAAGACAGATGAGATAAAACAAGTGCTTGTCATGCTATGCTTATAGAAGATCCCAATATGTCTTTTTTCATTGATGAAAGACATGGAAAAATAAAAAAAAGAAGATAAAAAAAATATGTGGAGCTCACAAGAATAATTGTGATAATTCAATAATAATCTAATAATTCACAATAAGCATAAGAGATAAGAAGCTATAGCATAAGAAGCTATCAGTTTAAATAATTAAGACCAATAATCTTTTAGTCTTAAGGCTTACTGCAGATAAGAAGCCATAAGTTTAAACAATTAAGACCAATAATCTTTTAACCTTACGGCTTACTTCATTCCATTGATTTCTATAAAAATCTTGCCAAATTTTAATTAACTGCAATGGCTACATTATCGATTTTATCTTATCCTGCCAACGAAGATACTTCATCACCAAGATGTCTTGTTCATGTAATATAGCATAGGATAATATTTATACGATATGCAATATAGAACAGAATAAAACTCAGATCGGTATTTAACGAATTTTTTCTTCAAGTTATAAATAGTAAAAACATAACTTTTTTTAACTCTTTGGCTGCTAAAATAAACAAACATTTATAAAAAAAAATTCAATTATTGTATGTTATTCAAACATTGACAGAATCGTATTGACAGAATTTAGTCATTGGAAGAATCTTCTTGAATTAGTGTAAATGGTTTTCACCAAGTTAGTATTTATTATCATTAAATGGCTTTTACCACTTCAAAAATGTGACGTTTAATTTTTTTCCAATTATTTTGAACTTAGTATTTTTTTTTTAATATTCTGGAATCCCTAGAATAAAGATAAGTACCTATATATAAAGCTATGGCCTGGGCTTTACTATATTTTATGCTGCACCAAATATGTTGGCTTGGCAGCTTTAGTTTAGTACTGAGCGTGTGATAAACACCTATATATAACCATTATTGTATTTCAAACCATTGTAATGACAATGGCTATTTAGCTTGTGAATCGTTTTTTGTCGCATTTTAATGTTCATTCCTATTACCTTTTTTTCTCATGTGTTTTTTTCTTCATTTCTATTTTATTTTTTGTGATATTCTTTGTTTTCAAAGCATTCAAAGTTATATTGGATAACTTCGTGTCATATTTTATTGATGACAGGTCAGGTGTGAATTTTCTAGAAATTAAATAAAAAAAACAAGTTTTTTCAACTGAAATTAAAAAGTAACATCAAAACTTAAAACAAAGAGAAATTATTACATATATGAGAGGGGTTGCCTCCTCCTCACCACCTCGCTCTTTACGCTAAAGTTTTTTAGTACTTTTGAAAAAAGCTTATTGTTCCAATTAAACGACCCTTGTGTTTCAGGAGTCGTTCTTAAGCAGGTGGGACAAAATTAAAAGTTTAGTGTAAAGAGCGAGGGGTCGAGGAGGAGGCAACCCCCTTCATATATGTAATAATTTCTGTTCGTTTTAAGTTTTAATGTTCCTTCTTACCTCCAGCTAAAAAAACTTAATTTCTGATCGTTTTTTAAATAGCCCTAGGAAATCTGGCCCCACCTCCACGGAAAAATGGCCTCCCTACAAGTACATCCTCTAAGCAATTCAATCCCAGTGAGAATCTACCCAGGACAATTACCCTTAACCACGCGTAAAGTTGAGACGGAAAAGAGAAAGCAAGAAATGTAAAACTAATTCTATATGGGAATTCCAGCAAATTCCTCCAGTGTATAATTTCCTCTGACAACTTCACCCCCTGGAAACTTCCCTCCCCACGGAAGTTCCACCGTGAAAAAAAAAATATATCTTCCCACCCTAAAATGTATGTATGCTTCCCAATAACAAACAAACGTAAACAATGGGTAATTTTCATAACTGAAAGGCCTTTCCCCTTGGGCTGTGGGGGGGGGGTCATAGTGTATCCAAAGGCATAGTTAGAGGGCGTTTCAACTACGATGAACAAAATACCTATCTCAAGTTTCAATCCGACGATTCTAAAGAAAAAGAGGTGGGAGAGGGGGCTAAGTTGCCCTCTAATCCTTTTTGGTCACTTAAAAAAGGCACTAAAACTCTTAATTTGTGTTCAAATGAACCCTCTAACAATATTCTAGGACCACTGGGTCGATACGATCACCCCTGGGAAAAAACCTAAATAAACACGCATCCGGAATCTTTCTTCTGACAAAATATACAAAATTCCACATTTTTGCAGATAGAAGCTTGAAAACTCAACAATAGGGTTATCTGATACGCTAAATTTGATGGTATGGTCTAATTAAGATTAAGATTATGTGACTCTTATGGGGTGTGTCTCCCTTTTTTCGAAAATCAGGCAAATTTCCTCAGGCTCGTAGCTTCTAATGGGTAAGACTAAACTTAATCAAACTTATATCATTGAAATCAGCATAAAAATCCAGTTCCTTTGACATATCTATTGGTATAAAAATTCTGTTTCTTAGAGTTCCGGTTACTTTGAGCTGTGTCACTTCTTACTTACATTTTTTTAACCACAAAAAGTCTGAAACTTCTTTGCTTATCATTTATGTTTTTAAAACACAATATATCTCCTGTTTTAACTGACACTCCCCAAAGTCTTAGTTAAATTTCAAACTTCTCTGGGAATTTTCTCTGCTTAGGAAACTTCAGAAACGGTTCCAAAACATGAAAAAGGCAGGAAGCAAAACCGTGAAATAGTTCTTATACTAAACCAAAAATGTAATTTATCCACATCATCGAGGGATTTCCATACATGTCCATTTATATATCACTGGAAGTTTATCTTCTTCAAATTTGACAAGGAGTGTATATCTCATTCATCATGGATGATAGTTTTCCTGATATTGTATATACAATAAATATTTAGTGTATTTTTGTATAGAAGGCAGGCAATCCAATTTTGTGATTTTTTTGAATTTTCTTATGATCCATTTTGTGACTTGCATTAGGGTTCTGGTAAAATTTCTTCATTTAAATCAAGACATGAAAAACACTTCTTTGTTATGAAGCAGGGTGAGAGATGGCTGCTAGTGAGTATCATGGTTCGATTTCTTTTTCTCTTCTTTTTCTTATTATTCGTCTGAATTTACCCTCTTGTCTGTTTTTTTCTGTGTGTATTGCTGATTTAACTAGAGTGATTTAATCAGCTGAACAATTGCACATAGGTCAGCTGACCTTATAAAAATGGTTGTTTCTTAGTTTTATTCGTCTCATTGTATATTCAAGTTAAAATGAAGGTGCTGTAAGGTTTGATATAAATAAAGGCTGCATATAAATTATTTGTGAGCAGTTTGTGATTCTTTTGAACTAATAATTTATTAGCTTTCAAATAGTGGCTAAGGTGCAAGGAAATCGTTTTCTACATTCGTTCAGAATAATTTTTACTCTTTTGGAAGTCGGAGAGAAATTTTCTTGAGACTGAGACAAGTTTCTAAGATCAAATGAAGACTTTTTTAGTGCTAACATTTTTTTTAATGCGAGATATTTTTTCTGGATACCCCCTTTTTAAACTTCTTTTTCTTTGTTATTTTAAAACATTAAATAATTTTTACTCAGCTCTGGGATTCTCAGATGAATAGTATATTCGTTATGATGATTTATTGTAGGGTGTTAACAATTTCTCTGGCTTTCTACTTGCAGATATTTAAATAGTTCACGTTTTAGGTCCGACTCTGCTGTTAACAAGCAATATGTCGGCTTGTTTTTCTTGCTATCTTTCTTTTCTTACCGAAGTCATTCTGCTCAGATTCCAGTTCTTTTCATTACTCTTAGTTCTTTAGTCTTTAGTCTTGTTCTTTTCATTACTTTCATTACTGCTAAGGTCTTAGAACTCAATAATTTCAATTGAAAGTGCCTAAATTTAATATTTTCTGCCTTAAAAACTGAACAAACCACTTTGATTATATTTCATCAAAATTGCTTTCTAACCAAACACGTAAGATTAGCATAAACATGCAGGTGAGCAGGATTTATTTTGGAATGGGGGTTAAAGTAACATCATAATTTGATAATTGAATGTGAAGTGCCCACGATTTTGGGACTACAGGGGGTTCACACACCCCAAGGTACACCTCAGCGTACGTACCTAAACGGAAATACCAATAAAACACTCTGTAGCCAGACTCACCAATTCGTCTATGGGTCAAGTACGTAATGTTAGATTTGCAGTAAAATTTTACGAAGTGTTTCATAGCTTATCATGGTCATACAGTTTCTTTTGCACTAATGACACAGGGCCCAAGGCGATTCAAGCAAGAGTCTTATAACAGTTTAAACAAAGCGGCTTTAGTGCTTCTTAGTGCAGAGTTTGGCAGTATTGTCCAGCTGCATCTAAATTCGAATTTTCCTACATTCTTCGCACAAGGTCCAAACTGCTGTACAAATTATGGTGGAGTGGGGAAGCATGAAGGAGAAAAATTGTCCACCAGATTTATCTTCTTCTAGATTCTGAATAATTTCGCTCTCATATCTTCAATAAAGGATGAAAATTCTCTTTCACCCTCCCCCCCACTACATAGTGCCAATCGGAGGGCAGTGGGGATTTATTACCCTTTATATTTTATTGCCTCCCTCTAGATTCTGGAAGATACCTTGTTTGTTACCTTTATTGACAAAAAAACAACCTCCCCCCTTGTTTTTTCAAACGAATGTTTTGTATCTTTTAAAAAAAAGTTAGAAAAAGGATCTTTTCCCATCTTTAATGTTTTGTAATTTGGCAACCTTGCCCCTCCCACATTTTTGTGCATTGGTATGCCTGGCACTAAAGTTTAAAAAATACTAGTCGTAACTAAGTTAATGTTTTAATATTTAGTTCAGCAAAGAACAAATTTACTTCAAAAACTATCAAAAACTAGCTAAGGCTTCCTTAAAGACGGTCTTCTCTCTAATTTTATTACTTTATCCAATTTATCATTTATACACCAACCAAGAATTTCGGTATTCAAGCTTTTAGATTTCGAAGTTCTGGTAATATGTTTATTTGATATTCGGTGCCTCATATGAAAAGATATCTTTTTAGAGGTAAGCAATATTTTCCATAAGTAATCAAATAGATCATGGCAGCGATCGCTAAGTAATGAGCGATACTGCTCAATAGTAACCAAAACTCTAACAAATGAAGTTTGGGTATCAATGGATATACAAAATAAACTGGGGTTCCGCGGGGTGAATATTTCACAGACAGAGAAGTCACAGAGGATGAATTTAGCAGGGGAAATTTTACACAGGGGAAATTTGCCCGAATTCCTATACGTAATTACATAAAAAAAAACTAGTTTTTTTAACTGAAAGTAAGGAGCGACATTAAAACTTAAAACGAACAGAAATTACTCCGTATACGAAATGGGTTGTCCCCTCCGCAATCCCTCGCTCTTTACGCTAAAGCTTTTAATTGTATTAAAAAGCAGAATTGTGGCAAAGAGTCAAACTTTAGCGTAAAGAGCGAGGGATTGCGGAGGGGACAACCCATTTCATATACGGAGTAATTTCTGTTCGTTTTAAGCTTTAATGTCGCTCCTTACTTTCAGCTAAAAAAACTAGTTTTTTTTTATGTAATTTCTGAACGTTTTTGAATTAATGCATGTTTGATTTTGGCTCTCCACACATAAATTATTAAAATGAAATTTGCATATTAATTCCTTTTTTGGCTAAATGGCTTTCTCTTAGTTTTGATCAGACGATTTTGAGAAATAAGGGATGGGAAAGGAGGCCTAGTTGCCATGCAATTTTTCGGTTACATAAAAAGGCAACTATAAATTTTTATTTTTAACGAATTTTTCTATTAGTAAAAAATATACGTAACTTAAGAATTATCTTACGTAACAAACTTTTATATTCTTTAATTTTTATTATGTATATGAGAGGGTTTGTACCCTCGTTAATACCTCGTTCTTTACACTAAATCGCAAGTTTTGTCCCAATTCTTTAAGAATGACCCCTGAATCAGAAAGGCCGTAGAATGAATTAGAAGAAGTTGAAATTACTAAAAATACTATAGCATAAAGAGCGAGGTATTTATCTCCTCCTAAATACCTCGCTCTTTATGCTAAAGTATTTTTAGAACCCCTCACATGCGTAATAATCTCTGTTCGTTTTAAGTTTCATTGCTACTCTTTACTTTCAATTGAAAAAAAAATTTTCCATGTTTATTTTTTCATTTTTTTTTTATAGTAATTTTAGAAAATCCTGCGCCCTTTTCATTGAATTTCTGTTCCCCCATGACACATTTCTCCATGGAAAGATCCTCCCACATAGCCCCCTCCCCTCAACCCCACCCCCAAAACCAAAAAAAAATCCCCTGAAACCGACTGTACACTTCCCAATAACCATTATTATATGTAAACACTGGTCGAAGTTTGTAAGTTGCAGCCCCACCCCCAGGGACTTTGGGGGAGTAAGTCATTCCCAAAGACATAGTTATTATGGTTTTTGACTATGCGGAACAAAATGGCTATCTCAAAATTTTGATCTGTTGACTTTGGAGAAAAAATGAGCGTGGGAGGGGGCCTAGGTGCCCTCCAATTTTTTTGGTCACTTAAAAAGGGCACTAGAACTTTTCATTTCCGTTAGAATGAGCCCTCTTGCGACATTCTAGGACCACTTGGTCGATACGATGACCCCTGGGGAAAAAAAAAAAACAAAAAAAAAACAAACAAATAAACACGCACCCGTGATTTGTCTTCTGGCAAAAAATTCAAAATTCCACATTTTTGTAGATAGGAGCTTGAAACTTCTACAGTAGGGTTCTCTGATACGCTGAACCTGATGGTGTCATTTTCGTTAAGATCCTACGATTTTTAGGGGGCGTTTCCCCCTGTTTTCCTAAATAAGGCAAATTTTCTCAGGCTCGTAACTTTTGATGAGTAAGACTAAACTTGATGAAACTTATATATTTAAAATCAACATTAAAATGCGATTCTTTTGATGTAGCTATTGATATCAAAATTCAATTTTTTAGAGTTTTGGTTACTATTGAGCCGGATCGCTCCTTACTACAGTTCGTTACCACGAACTGTTTGATTCTTCTCATGCAAAGCTCTCTCTATGCCAACCCAGTTTCACGCGTGGAGATGTTAAGAGTAATTCTCTGGGGTAAATTATATAATAGTGAAGAATAATTTAAGAATAGTTGAAAGCTGAATTAATACCAAAGTCAAGAAGAAATAAAGTCACAATGTAAACCCAAATTAAAGCGAACAGATATTACTATGAATGAACTAGTGAAAGGTCTAACGCATATTCATTTTTATTTAAAACGAACAAAATTAATAAGAGATGGGGCGTTGCCCTCTTCAGTCCTCCTCATATGCAAGAGGATATATGCAACAATTAATATATATTTTGGACAATGTTCAAAATATTATTTTGAAGAAAGAAAAAAAAATTAGGATACTAAACAGGATTGCAGGTGACAGCCAAAGACTTTTAGAATGAAGACTTTTACAGCAATCCATTTAAATTTACCTTTGAAAAGAAAACTTTTTTTCAAAAAGTATTTTTCGTTTGAAATCCACATCATTAATAAGCATAGAAAATTAATTCCCGAAAAAAAATTAATAAAGTATCGATTGACCAAGGCTTAACCATTCTGTTTGGTTTTAATGGACTTAATTCCACTTTTTGTGTGGTTCTTTCAGCGAATTAAATAAAAAAAACAAGTTTTTTTTAACTGAAAGCAAGGACCGACATTAAAACATAAAACGAACAGAACTTACTCCGTATATGAAATGGGCTGTTTCCTCCTCAACGCCCCGCTCTTTACGCTAAAGTTTGACTCTTTCTCTCAACTCTACTTTTTAAAAAAGTAAAAAACTTTAGGGTAAACAGCAAGGCGTTGAGGAGGGAGAAACCCCTTCCATATATGGAGTAATTTCTGTTCCTTTTATGTTTTAATGTCGCTCCTTACTTTCAGTAAAAAAAACTTCTTTTTTTATTTCATTTCTAAACATTTTTGAATTAATGCATGTTTTGATTTTGGCTCTCTGCACAAGGAATAATCAAAACGAAATTTGCATATTAATTTATTTTATTAGCTAAATGGCTAAATGACTTCTCATAATTTTGATCGGACGATTTTGAGAAAAAAAGTAGCGGGGGAGTAGGCCTAGTTACCCTCCAGTTTTTGGTTATTTAAAAGTCAACTAGAACTTTTAATATTTTACGAACGTTTTTATTAGTGAAAATATACGTAACTTACGAATTAGCTTACGTAACAAACTTCTATATTCTTATGCCTTTTTCTCCGTATATGAGGGGGTTCACGTCCTCGTCAATACCTCGCTCTTTTCACTGAAGCTAAAATTTTGTCCCTATTTCTTAAGAATGACCCCTGAATCACAAAGGCTGCAGAATAAATAGTTGAAATTAATAAAATTACTTTAGCGTAAAGAGCAAGGTTTTAGGAGGAGGTGAGCCCTTCATATGCGTAATAATTTCTGTTCGTTTTAAGTTTTAATGATGTTCCTTACTTTCAGTTGAAAAAACTTTTTCATATTTATTTTTTTCATTACTTTTTAAAAAAATGCTAAAAAATCCTACGCCCCCTTCACGAAAATTTTCTTCAACCATGACGAATTCCGTCATGGAAACTTTGCCCTGCATAAGACCCTCCCCCCAACCCCTCCCTGTATTTTGTAGCTTGTTTTTAGTGTTGTTATTTTTTAGTGTGGGTTTCTTGGGGGAAATGTAAACTCCCAAGGACTAAGGCATGGGGCATTTCTCTTCTTTCTTATTTTTGAGAAACAAACTTAAAAGAAATTAAATTCATAAATATGTTAGTCCTAAATATTGCAATTATATATTTAAGATACATCCTGTATTGGTTAGGAGACAAGCCCTGAGCTGTTAACTGTTGTTTGCTATAGTCCAAATTTGGAAAATACCAAATTTCAAATGTTTGACGTCACGTTTTATAAACCTTTGTAATTTATAAGTCTTGACTACTTAACTTAAGCCACCTCCCCTCAAGCTATTTGGTTTAACTTTTTTGGCAGACGCCATTCTACCACAGAAGACAATGACGAATCACAA
Organism: Artemia franciscana; assembly: GCF_032884065.1. Lineage (NCBI taxonomy): Eukaryota > Metazoa > Arthropoda > Branchiopoda > Anostraca > Artemiidae > Artemia > Artemia franciscana. The sequence continues at coordinate 30,937,120 of NC_088879.1, read as the reverse complement.
AATAGTTTGCACCCTCCCCCAACAAGAAAAACAATACGAGATAGTTTATAGGCTTTCGAACCACATTTGACGACACTGGGATCTAATTGACAAAATTCCAGCCATCTTCTTAAGCATATTGCTGGAATGTATAAAGGAATGCTGCTGATAGGAAGGGCAATTAGGCAAATATCCTGTTTAGGCTCTGACATTTCAATCTGTCTACAATCTTTAGAATGTATCGCTTGGTTGTGACTAGATCTATCTTCGATCTGTCTTCATCAAAGGTTTGATAAGAGATTAGAAAACAAATTCGAAGACTCTTAAGAAAAAATCGAGGGTGGAGTAAAAACAATATTATCTTCGTCTTTAAAATAAATATTCTTTAAGCTACGCTTAATCTTTAAGATGCATGGTCACTACGATTCAGTAACAAAATTGTCTTTGTCACTGAATTGAAAGTAAATGTCAAAGTGATCAATAAGTTTTTTGTTGGCATTCCATCCTAGAGCGTAGATTTATATCTCCTCCACACTCGTATAATTGGACTGGTGGATTTAAATGGTCTTAAAAGATTCTTTAGAGAATAAAAGTGGTGAAGCAGTGATTGTAGTGACCTTTATAGGCACGGCCATAACCAGGATTTTTCGGAGGGTTTACAAAAGGATTTTTTTGGGAGGGGGCTTGCAAAAAAACTTTACACATTTTTACGTTTACAATCCCTACGAACACTTCGAGGGGGTTTAAGCCCCATAGCCCCCCTGCATACGCCCTTGATGATAGGTACCATATGGGCCGTATCCAGGATTTTTTTGGGTGGGGAGCTTATAGAAGGGCTGTTTATGGGAGGGGTGGGTCTTGGTATCGAGAAACTTAAAAAACGCACCAAAATTAGCTTATATTCAATTTTGTTACGTTTTTCCGAGTTAGAAAAACACTTTCGTGAAGGGGGTCAAAACTCCTAACCCCTTCCTCCTGGATACGTCCTTGGGTGTCATTATTGTAAAATTAATAATAATAAAAATAACGACGAAGACCACACTACCTTTCCATATCAAGCAAACACAAAGCGGAAACCATAGGAAAAATTTATTTTCATGATTTTTTTTTCTGTCTTGAAAAAAATTCCCTATTGTTCCTACTTTGTGTTTGTTTAATAATAATAGTAGTAAAAGTGGTAAACTATCATCATTACGACTGTTACTACTGTTGGTACCACGCTTAATATTACCGTTGATAGTAGCAGTCGTGGTAGTAGTGGTTTTTATTTGAAGGCATAGTATAAGCATGGTAGGAATAGACGTGATTGCAGTGGTTGGGAAAGGTACAGCCATTAGGCAAAAATATGGTATAGTAATCTGGGATGCAGCAGTAGTTTTGTGTGAATGTAGTCAACGTAGGAATGATCAATGTAGGAATAATAAATATAGAATATGCGAGTAGTAAAGGTGGTACTCGGGGGTTGTAAATGATGTTACCGTAGTTATAGAATGAACAGTAATGGAGAAACAATGAAGGCTGTAGGTGTAGAAGCAGTAGCAATAGCTGGAGTAGTTGTGTTAGAATCAATTGAAGTTTAGAGGAGCTGTGATAAGAATAGTCGTGGTAGGAGCAGCTATTATAGATCCAATCATGATACGAAATGCCTCTAGGAGTTGTTTTGATAGGCTTGCAAGTAGGAGAGGTAATAGGGGTCGTAATAATAGTAGTGAGGGTGGGAGTAGTAGCGATAAGTTCCTTTTGAGGATTATATTTTATGTTACGTTAAACGTTTTGTCACGATTTAGGCAGCTTTTCGTTTGATGGCAAAATTTTACTTTGCCATTTCAACATTTATATGCTCAAAACGAAGATCGTATTGTCAGTATGTTCGATTTTATTTCCCACTATCCTTTAATGATTACAATTAATCTTATAGTTAACAAACATAATCTTATAGCAAAATTTTTAATGGGCAAGTTTTTTTTTTTTTTTGCAATTAGGCTACAGTAGGGCTAGTTTTCTTGTCCATATATTAGGTTTTATTTTTGTCTATCCTTTAATGATTTGATTTTCTGTTACAGTAAACGCTTAGCTTGTGAGTAAGCACACTTTCTTTTTTTGCAATTACAGCAGTTGTCTTATAAGTATGCTAGGTTTTTATTTTTGACTGTCCTTTAATGGTTAAAATTAATCGTATGATAAACACTTAACTTGTGAATAAGCATACGTTTTTTTTTTTGTCAGTTACAGCAGTTTTCTGTCAGTGTCATATTCTTCAGTCCCAGTTCCAGAACTGGTACCAAATACTGATGATTAGCAAGGAGCAGTGATCAAGTAGCCAATTATTAAAGAAATATTTGCCTCCTTTTCTTTAGATGGAAAATATAGGCTGTAAATAGACAGATAATAACTTAAGGAGAGCTTGTTTGAAAAGATTTACTGGAACCCGATAAGATACAGTGTTAGAAGTCTAGCCTTTGCTTCGTGTGCGGGCTAATTCTACCCTTAGGGGTAGAATTTACATACACACACACACACACACACACACACACACACACACACACACACACACACACACACACACACACACACACACACACACACACACACACACACACACACACACACACACACACACACACACACACACACACACACACACACACACACACACACACACACACACACACACACACACACACACACACACACGCACACACACACACACACACACACACACACACACACACACACACACACACACACACACACACACACACACACACACACACACACACACACACACACACACACACACACACACACACACACAATTGTAACCATTAAAGGACAGTCAAAAATAAAATACCTACCATACTAACAAGACAACTGCTGTAATTGCAAAAAAGAAAGTACGCTTACTCACAAGCTAAGCGTTTACTGTAACAGTAAATCAAACATTAAAGGATAGACAAAAATAAAACCTAATATATGGACAAGAAAGCTAGGCATACTGTAATTGCAAAAAAAAAAACAAAAAAAAAAACAGAAAATATGCCCATTAAAAATTTTTCTATACGATTATGTTTGTTTACTATAAGATTACTTGTAATCATTAAAGGATAGTGGGAAATAAAATCGAACATACTGACAATATTATCTTCGTTTTGAGCATATAAATTTTGAAATGGCAAAGTAAAATTTTGCTGAAAAGCTGCCTAAATCATGACAAAACGTTAAACGGAACATAAAATATAAAACGTAAAACATACGTAAAAATGTCAACGTAAAATATAGACAAAACTGTAAACATAAAATATAAGTAACCTAATATAAAATGTAGCATACAAGTTAACTTGGGTATAAACATAACATTGATAAATTAATAACAAACCTGGCCATTGCTACCTCTCCCGTTAAGTATTTGCCCTCTAACAATAATTTTTAGCCCTTATGTTATCACTGCCTCTATGCTCATGCACAAATTGTTTGTATTCTTCATCAATTGGCTATATCATCAATGGGCTGCTGCCAAATTGAAATCTACCTACTTCAACTAATCAACTCAACCAAGAACTCGAGCTTTCTTTGTTCAGATCTCAAACCTAAAAATTAATTCAGAGGCAAACATTGGATGTATGAAAAACGGTAAAAAATAAATAACATAATTAAAGAGGCAAGCAAAAGAGGGTAATATCAGCTACTGGAAAGAAAAGAAGTAAAAGGACAAGAACAAATATTTCTACAAGGATCTCCGTCAAGCCGTTTTCAGTTCTAAAAAAAAACCTTTTAAAGTAAACCTTTTAAAGAGCAAAAGAAACGGCTTGGTGCTGGTCCTTGCCGAAATATCTGCTTTTGTCCTTTTCGCTTCTTTTTCTGTCCACTAGTTAATACTTCCCTTGTTTACTCGGCTATTTAATTATATTACTTTGTTTTTCTTGTTTGTGACATGTTTAGCCTAAGACTGTCCTCTCGAAGCGAAAACTTATCCATGTCTGCAACTAAACGTTTAAAATAACTTTAAAAATTGCCTTAAATTAAAAGTGATGAGCCAATAGATTATTTTGAAATGTTTTTACTATATAAATTTATTTAGTTTCCAATTTTTAACAGAGAACGAATATTTGTACAAAACATGTTACTTTTGCGGCCTTTTATGATAAAGAAAATGTACTTTTAATATTAAAACCCCAAGGAGCAAATGTTTCTACATTTTAAACGATTAGACATAACATATTTTTGGTGAAAAACAGACATTTAATTATTTTGGAGACCGGCTTAGATATGTGAAAGTAATCAGTTTAGATTGTTTCAAACAGTTCGTGGTAACATACTGTAAATAAGGAGCGATTCGGCCCAATTGTAACCGGAGCTGTAAGAAAAAGAATTGTGATAAGAATCGACACATCAAACAAATTGCCTTTTTATGCTGCTTCCAAATATATAGAATTCATTAAGTTTAATTTTATCCATCAAAAGCTACTAGCCTCAGAAATATGTGCTATTTTCGAAAAATGCAAGAAACACCAACAAAAAGTCTTGTGATATTAATGAAAGTCATGCCGTCAGATTCGGCATATAAGAGATCCTTAATGTAGAGGTTTCAGTCTTCTATCCACAAAATATAGAATTTATTATCAATGGTATTTTTTGAGCCAGAAAAAAAAAATCACGGATGCGCGTTAATTGTCTTTTTCCAGGGGCGATCGTAATAAAGCAATGGCCCTAGCAGATCACGAGAGGCCTTATTTAAGCAGAAATTAATATTGTAGTGTCCCTTTTAAGTAAAAGAAAATATTGGAGGACAACTATTCTCCCTCCTACGTCTTTTTTCGTGAAATACTCTCGGTCAAAATTTTGAAACAGACATTTGATTTAGCATAGTTGGAAGAACTGTACCTCTGAGAGGTTGTCATAGTCTTCTACAGTCCCTGGAGAGAGGACTGTGAGTCATGCAATTTACCGACAGTATACATATATTATTTTTTACTGGGAAATTTCCTCCAGGAGGGGAGATTCACTGGGGGGATTTTCTATTGAGAGTAAGTTTCTGGAGGAATTTTCTGGGACATATCTAACACGAGGGGTGGAGGATTTAATGGCATGAATTGAAAAACGATCTGAAATTACATAAAAAAAAATTATGAGTGGGACTGTCCCATCCTCAATCCTCAACAATTATGATGAACTATTTTTTAGGAAAGACTGCTCAAACACAAGAGCTATTAAATCCGAACGAGAATTAATTTTACTTTAAGACTTTAAAGGGACAGCATTTTCGTCTATAGAATAATTTCTTATTCGCATTAAATTTTAATTTTGCTCCTTATTTCCAGTTGAAAAAGCTTTTTCTTTCCTTTTAAATTTAATACTTTCTTAAGCTGAGTTATAAATATCATTTAGACAAAATGTGTCACTTACCGGTAACTGAGTTACCGCAGCCGTTCTGTGTCTTCTGATTTTATTTATTTTCTGATAGAATGGTGATTTATCCATCGTTGA
>NC_088879.1:30886833-30931557 GCF_032884065.1 Artemia franciscana | reverse complement strand
GAGCTATTTAGGAGGAGATAAATACCTCGCTCTTTTTGCTAAAGTATTTTTAGTAATTTCAACTATTTATTCTACGGCCTTTCTGATTCAGGGGTCATTCTTAAAGATTGGGACAAAACTTAAGATTTAGCGTAAAGAGCGAAGTATTAACGAGGGTACAAACCCCCTCATATACATAATAAAAATATAAGAATATAAAAGTTTGTTACGTAAGTTAATTCTTAAGTTACGTATTTTTTTTACTAATAAAAACGTTCGTTAAAAATTAAAAGTTCTAGTTACCTTTTTAAGTAGCCGAAAAATTGGATGGCAACTCGGCCTCCTTCCCCACCTTTTATTTCTAAAAATAGTCTAATCAAAACTAAGAGAAAGCCATTTAGCCAAAAAAGAATTAATATGAAAATTTCATTTAATAATTTTTATGCGGAGAGCCAAAATCAAACGTCCATTAATTCGAAAACGTTCAGAAATTAAATATAAAAAACTAGTTTTTTTAACTAAAAGTATGGAGCGACATTAAAACTTAAAACGAGCAGAAATTACTCCGTATATGAGATGGGTTGTCCCCTCCGCAATCCCTCGCTCTTTACGCTAAAGTTTGACTCTTTTCCACAGTTCTACTTTTTAAAACAATTAAAAACTTTAGCGTAAAGAGCGAGGGATTACGGAAGGGACAACCCATCTCCTGTACGGAGTAATTTCTGTTCGTTTTAAGTTTTAATGTCACTCCTTACTTTCAGTTAAAAAAACTAGTTTTTTTATTTAATATTAAGAAAAGCAGGTTTTACTGCCTAAGGTTTTATTTACTGCCAGGTTTTACTTAACCTAAATCTATTACGAAAGAAAAACCTGTCAAAGGATTACAAACACATAAATAATTAATAGTACAGCAGGTATTATCGGGATGAACCATGAGCTTGGAAGAAAAAAACAAAAGTAAATGAAGTAAACAAAAAAAGAAAAAAATGAAACGAAATGAAAAAGAAATTGTAAAAAAGAATGACCTTGGGAAAGCAAACGCATCAAGAAAATATTAAGCAGTCACATACTAATACATTCATGCAAATTATTTATTTTGCGTATACGGGTCTCACCCCGAACTTTGGCTAGAACTTGTCCATGATCAGACCAAACACTTCTTGGGCCAAAGGTGCTAGGAGCCGCGTTTAATAGATCCTGACGATTTTTAGTTAGGTTTTCTAAAACAGATACACCTGACTTTGCCAACTTACTTTTTGCTGCAAACACTTTACGAGTAGTATCTAGGCTTGAAATTTTTTACCAGAACTGGGGCAATTTTCACATTCTCAGTTTGAGTAGCAGGCATGCGGAATCGATTGGCCTTTAAGAGGTCCATTTTTTTTAATCTTGCAAGCCCATTGTTTGTGTTATCACTCGATTAAGATTTTCTCTTGGTTCCACATTAGGGTTTGGTTTCACACCGTAGAAAATTATGGTATCAAGTAAGGTGTCCTGCTCTAGTTGGTCAAACCTGTCTTCTAATTTGGATATTTTATTTTCAAGCAAGTTCACTGCATTATAAAGTTTTTGAAGGGTTGTTTCAATTTTTTCAAATTTGGCATTACATTCAAGGGAAATCGAGTTATAAACTTCGTTCACAATACCTTCACAGATAATTTCCGAAGTTCGGCGATCTTTAATTGTCTTTGATACCACACGAGAAATATCGGTCATTAGGTTAGATTTAGTGTTCATTAGTTCCTCTTGAGTTTCATTTATTATATCTTTTGAAGTTTATGCTGCGGCAGAAGTTGGAGTTAATGGTGCTAGGCTGGATTTTCCCTTAGTTTTAGCTGGTAGTGATAAGTAGGTTTTACTTAGAGTCTTGAAAATATCAGGGGATAAGCGCTGCTCTTCAAAAGCCTTATTTACATTTTTATCTGTCCTCGCACAAGCTTCTTTAAAATGGTCATTCCAGTTGCGGATTTGTGCTTCAGCTATATTATACTCAGAGATGTTACCATAGCAAAAGACCAGATATCTAGCTTGATTTTTCTGGTCTTTGGTGTTTTTAATAACTACTGATGGCCATAAGGGATATCCCTGAAATGAAGCTAGGATATGATCGAACGGTTTTTATTTTGCCATTTTACGATGTTCAGTCACAATGTGGGGGGGTGTGACATAACAGGTAACAAATTGCAACAACAAATGTTCCAATTTACCGCCCGAAAAGTACCGATCCTTCTAGCCTGAGTAAATAAATTCTATATAACATAGTTTCATAGTTTTCTACCCGTGGGAACAGAGTGTCTGTAACCAATAATCAATCAATTTAAAACATCTAATTTCGTCAGTCAAAATGTCGATATGATAGTTTTTTTAATGTCTTCTAACGGCTTCATAAAGCACTTAAGCCAGCTCAAGACCGGACAGGCAGATGTCCCTGAGACCTTCAGTTGAATGGAGGCCTTGCGCAACCCTGGATCCATCTTGATCACAACATTGTTATCCAGACTTGGCGATACTCTTCTATAGACAAAAGCTGTTATCCTGCGCAGAATATCTCAGGATTATTACCTCCGACTCATTATATTATTCACGCTTAAGAAAATTATGCTATTACGGTGATGCCACCTATAATAGATAAATAAGCTCGGAAAAGGATTTTCGGCCCAAAAAAGCCCACAAAGACAAACAAAACCCAGAAGAATTATCCATTCATCAGAATCCAGTGCAAATGGTGTGTCATTTACTAGGTTACAATCTCTTCGGGGGGGCACCACTCCTGAAGGTACCCCTGCAGCACTGTTAGCAGTCACAATTTTGGCTAAAAAAACTTGTGAAAGGTCCACCCTGATTCCATTATGAGGCCACGTAAGTAAGATTTCCCCTGTCTGTTACAGGGACGGATAAAATAGATCATAATGGAGCGGAGACCCCAAACCATCTCACATCATGGAACAGCCCAAACAATTTATATCCAGCCTCTCCTCGTTAGGGCATTTGTCTTATTACGAGATACGATACTACCGAGAAAAAAGAGAAATAAACATCACCCCTGCCCGTTCTTCATAGAAAAGATGGATTTTTTTTGTAGACAGGGGCTGCAAACGTCTGCAATAAAATCTTTTATTGCTGACTTTGATGGTATGATTTCCATCAAAATCACTTGCTTTTTTGAGAATGTCTCACCAATCTCTAAAAAATCAGGCAAATTGTTTTAAGCTACTTCCTTTAGGTGGGTAGCCGTGAAATCAATGACTATTTAATATTTTGAATAAAAACTACTTTAATTTGGTGTATACACTGTTTTCAGAACTTCTTTTTTTATAGAGTTATCAGCAGTAGTTGTCCTTACTTGCAGTTCTTTTCCACGAACTGTTGGATAGATATTATTACAATAGAGGTCATACACCGAAAACTGATTTCCATTTTAAAGTTCTAAAATTAAGTTCGTGTGTATAAAAGTCCTGAAATTTTTTTTTTCTGTAAAAGTCCTAAAAAATCCAAGTCTTAATAAATCCAAATCATAGCCTTGAAATCTAAGTCTTGAAAAGGTAGCCTAAGTCGTGATGTGATTATAATAGTCATCATATGCCCAAAATTATGACCCTTAATCATATTTATTGACTTGTAAATTGTATGTTTACGTTCAATTTCAGAATGTTTCTGTTCTCCCTAGCAATTTGAAAAAATGCAGATATAAGGGTGTCACTGTCTACTGGTGATAACATTTTCTTGATTTAGTGGGACTTTCCCGTTTTATAGTGATATTTCTTATATCATTCCACGCTCGCATTTATTGCTTTTCGAGATGACACAACGTCCTTGTTGAAGGTTGAAGGAGAAGTATCTCTCCATAGGGAGACAGTACTAGTATTTTTCTTGCCTTCCATGAAATACTACTGTATAACATATCCCGAAACATAAATTCTCGTTGAGAAGAGCGTTCCCTTTAGATAAAATAAACTTGTGGTCATAAAAAGATGTATTTATTGCTAAATAAAAATATTTATTCCTCAAAAGAAAATAAATCCTTGGACCATTTTATCCATTTATAAAACAATGATAATAAGGCAATTTATTTTGTGACATGGTGACATCAACATCTGGTGACATGATATTTTGGTGATATGTTAAAGAGACAGGTGACATTTCATGACTTGTTAAAAGAGAAGAAAGTCTCAATAGTAGATAAGAGGAAAAATCTATGCATTTTGAAATATATTTTCATTAAATTATATTTGGATTAAATTATGTACAATTATTAAATAAAAATTTTTAGTTTAAATAATTGTTAAATTATTGAATTTAGCTATGTTATGTTGAGAGCAATTTAGAGTTGCTGAGGTTCAATTGAGACTAAGCAATAATCATTAACCCCTTATGGTAAAGTGTCTTATTTTAAAAGAAATCCAATTTTAGAACGGAAGCTCAAATTTATCTGCTTTTTAAATATAAAAAAGAACAAATGAAAATTTTTTGATAATCATAGATACGAAAAAGAGAAAACTAAAATGAATCTGAGAAAGCTACAGCAAAAACAAAGATGTCTTCAACTTCACGCAAGCAATAATGCGGCAAATTCTTTACTCATGGCATAGACATTTAAAACAAAAAAAAATACCAAAGATTGCCCACAATTTTTCAACAAATATTCTAATTCTCATAAACTGTGTCGTAATACACTGGTGCGTCGAACGCTCCTTTTAAACATGACACAAAGCCATTTGAAAATATGAGTATGAAGAGTGTTTCCCTGGGCTTTGATTGTAACTAATGTTGGTTATCAAACAGTTCGTGGTAACGAATTGTAGTAAGGAGCGACCCGGCTCAATAATAACCAAAACTCAAAAAATGGAATTTTGATTCCAATAGTTACATCAAAAGAATCGTATTTTAATGTTGTTTTTAAATGTATAAGTTTCATCAAGTTTAGTCATACCCATCAAAAGTTACGAGCTGAGAAAATAGGGGGAAACACCCCCTAAAATTCATAAAATCTTACCATCATCGAATCTTACCATCGAAAATCACACCATCAGATTCAGCGTATCAGAGAACCCTATTGCAGAATTTTCAAGCTCCTATCTACAAAAATGTGGAATTTTGTATTTTTTGCTAGAAGGCAGATCACGGATGCGTGTTTATTTGTTTGTTTGTTTTTTTCCCAGGGTGATCGTATCGACCCAGTGATCCTAGAATGTTGCGAGAGGGCTCATTCTAACGGAAATGAAAAGCTCTAGTGCCATTTTTAAGCGACCAAAAATTGGAGGGCACCTAAGCCCCCTCCCACGCTAATTATTTTCCCAAATTCAACGGATCAAAATTTTAAAATAGTCAAATTATTCAGCGTAGTCGTAAAACCTTATAAATATGTCTTTGGGGACGACTTACTCCCCCACAGTCCCCTTGGGAGGGGCTACAAGTTACAAACTTTGACCAGTGCTTACGTAATGGTTATTGGGAAGTGTACAGATGTTTTCAGGGGGGATTTTTGGTTGGGGGAAGGGGATGAGAAGAGGGAAATATGTTGGGAGAACTTTCCATCGAGGAATTTGCCATGGGGAAAGAAAATTTCCATGAAGGGAGCGCAGGATTTTCTAGCATTATTAAAAAAAAAATGAAAAAATAAATGTGAAAAAGTTTTTTTCCACTGGAAGTAAGGAGCAGCATTAAAACTTAAAACGAACAGAAATTATTACGCATATGAGCTTCTCACCTCCTCCTAATACCTCGCTCTTTACGCTAAAGTATTTTTAGTAATTTCATCTATTTATTTTACGGCTTTTGTGATTCAGGGGTCGTTCTTAATGAACTGGGACAAAATTTAAGCTTTAGTTTAAAGAGCGAGGTACTGACGAGTGGGTGAACCCCCTCATATATGTAATAAAATCATGAGAATACAAAAGTTCGTTGCGTAAGCTAATTTAGTTGGCAGCAAGGTTTTGTGCCAAATTATTCTCAATAGAATTCAAAGTAAAGTGGAGAAAGTTCTGAGAGATGAACAACATGGATTCCGCCAAAACAGATCTTGTTGTGACCTAATATTCAGCCTGAGAATCCTGCTCGAAGAATCCAATGAATGGCAGGTTCAACTATTCACAGTATTTATTGACTTTCTCAAATCCTTCGACTCGATACACCGCGAGGCCATGTGGAAAATTTCAATACATTACGGGATCCCGATTAAAATTGTAAATATAATTAAAGCGCTATACCTCAATATTATGTGCGTGTACAAACAGACGGTGGCCTAGCGGACTGGTTCACCGTTCAGTCGGGTGTAAGGCAGGGCTGCATTCTATCGCCACTGTTATTTGCCATAGTCATAGATTTTGAGCTTCGTGGATGTAGCTTCAGTGGGGGTCTACAATTAAACCCACTAAGACCCCTTCATGATGGTGTTTTTGCGGACGATATTGCACTCTTCGCTCACGAATCAGAAGCTACACAACGAACTTGGGCGTGTGGCAAATGGTGTTGGACTCTCCATAAACGCTAACAAGACTAAATCAATGTTAAATGCGGTCATTCCTGACTTAGCTGAGGGACCTTTGGTCAACAATGAGGAAATTGAAGTAGTGAGAGAGTTCAAATATCTCGGCAGTATTTTTACGCAAGATGCCAATCCTGAAAGAGAAATTTTGTGCCGAATAGCATTGGCTGGCTCTGCCTTCAATTGTCTCAGAAATGTTTGGAGAAATAGCAAATATTCCCAGAAGCTAAAACTCAGAATTTATGATAGCAATGTCCTCTCCGTCCTTACATATGGTTGTGAAATTTGGAGTATCACTGCGCAACTAGGAAAACGACTACGGGCATTTGATAATAACTGCCTAAGATCTATTTGAATATACATTGAACTGAGAGAATAAGAAATGATGAGATTTATACCATGACAAATCATACCCCCATTCTTGATGTCATTAGCAAGCGACGATGGATGTATTGGGGGCACATGGTGCGAACGAGTGATGGAAGGCTACCTCATGACATATGGTGTTGGATACCCCCTTGCCTCCGCAAGTCAGGGAGACCCAAAATAACCGTTGGCAGGGTGTTAGCGAAAGAGTCGAAGCTTGCAAGGTCTTCGATGGGGGAGCTTTTGTCGAGGGCTCAGGACAGGTCGTCGTGTCGAACCACTGTTGCTGCCTTCTGTGCCCTCAGGCGTGGGAGGACCTAAGTACCTTAGTAAGTCTGCGGAGAGCCAAAATCCAAACATGCATTGATTCAAAAACGTTCAGAAATTAAATAAAAAAACAGTTTTTTTTTAACTGAAAGTAAGGAGCGACATTAAAACTTAAAACGAACAGAAATTACTTCGTATATTAAAGGGGCTGCTTCCTCATCAACGCCCCGCTCTTTACACTAATGTTTTTTACTGTTTTAAAAGGAAAAGTTGAGAGAAAGAATCAAACTTTAGCGTAAAGAGCGGGGCGTTGATGAGGAAGCAGCGCCTTTCATATACGAAGTAATTTCTGTTCGTTTTAAGTTTTAATATCGCTCCTTACTTTCAGTTAAAAAAAAAACTATTTTTTTATTTAATCTTATTACAAGCTGTTAGGTACTTGTGTATTATTCAAACCACACTCAATAAGTGAAGTTAGGTTCTTTCGTGAAAAAAATTACGATGCAGATACACTTTAATTAAATATTTTATATATAAAGGTGGTTAGGTTAGGTTAAGTTAGGTATTTGATATAATGCACCACACCCCCCTAATGTACAAATATATAGCCAAAACCTTTGTTAAAGCTAATAAAATAAAACAATTTGTGATGAAAATATAATATTTCAGTAGGAAAAGTGTAGAATTACAACTTGGAATTCCAACCTTACCTTTTGCCTTTGAGTTTTGTCTTTGTGGCTATGGAACCGTATTTTCTCATAAAATGTACATGCATTGTAGTTTGTTTCACATAAGAACTTAACTTCACTTATTGAGTGTGTTCTGAATAATACACAACTACACTATTTTATTCCCCTTATCATTATTTATTCTTATCATTTTAATTCATTACTGTCAATGCTATAGGGCCTATTAATGGGTTGTATAAGACTTGCTTCTAGTGAAACTCTGATTTGAATGTGCCTTAAGCGTTTTGCAATTTCTGGTTTCTGCTGGAGTCGGCTCGGAAGAACAGATTTAGAAGGTGTACTAATTGAGGAGACGAAAGAGGGGGAATTTACCCTGTGGAGTTTATAAAATCTTGTTTTTCATTTTTCATTTCAAAAACATAAAAAAGGCCCTCCCCTAAATTTTGAACAATAACCTGCATTTTTTTTCTTTATAGAAAAAAAATGAAAGTTTAATTGCCTCTGATAGAAATTACCGTAAGAAAAATAATCGTGTTATTTGTTTAATGTTCTTGCAAGCAATAACGTTTCTTCTCGTGTCTCTGTAACCTTCATTCAAATAAATTGGAAGAATTTTGACTTTTGCATTTAGAGATACTAAATTATTGACAGCTAGCACAGAAAGAGATCAAATAGTTTGAATTGGGCGATTTAGTACGAATTAGCTACAAATGAATGGACAGTCTCATGAAAAATATCTCATGTTCTCATGTTCTGTGAAGTGGAAAATTGAATCGAAAATTGTGTGAATGGAAAATTGGGAAGTGATAATGTTGGTTCAGCATTTTGCTGTAAAAAGTGATGTATTTTTTCAAACAGTTCGTGGTAACAAACTGCGAGCAAGGAGTGACACGGCTCAAAAGTAACTAAAACTCTAAAACACAAAATTTTGATATCAATAGATATATCAAAAGAATCGACTTGTTATGCTGGCTCAAAATGTAGAAAATTCATTATGTTTAACTACGTGCTAACTTCGTTAAATTAGCAATAGCTACACGACTGAGAAAATTTGCCTGATTTTCTGAGAGGGAGAAAATACCCCCTAAACGTCAAGGGATCTTAATGAAAATCAAATGGTTAGGTTCAGCGTATCAGAAAACACTCTTGTAGAAGTTTCAAGCTCCCATCTGAAAAAATGTGGAATTTTATATTTTTTGCCAAAAGAAAGATAACAGATGCGTGTTTATTTGTTTTTTTTTCAGTGGTGTCTGCATTCAAACCAATAGTTTTAGAATATCGGGAAATGATTCATTTGAACGGAAATTAAAGGTTTTATAACTCTTTTAAGTGACCAAAACTATTGGAGGGATCATGTTTGAAAAAAGTTTCCTTATTTTGAGCTGAATGTTCGTGTTTCTTATAATATCGAAAAAAACACCGTCATAACAAAGATTACTGAAAAAAATGAATGTTGGTTGGCAGTCTGATATAGATATATTGGTTTTTATTCCTTAATGCCTTAATTATTTTGGATGTATTAAAGTTAAAAAGTTAAAACATTCAAAACGTATCATGTCTGTATTAAATTGCGAATTATGTTCTGGTCTTCAGAGGGGATGGGGTACGTTTACTAGTACGTAGTAAATAGTAGCGTACACATATTGACTTTTCATCAGTTGATCTTCCCCTTTAAGCATTCCTTAAAAGTTCACGCTTAATACCTTAATCCATTCTTGAGATACGCCTTTGCGACAATCTGAATGCATTTATTGTGTTTAATATATTCCAAATTTTCCCTAATTATTCCTTAAAGTCTTCACCTTCATACCCTTAACTTTAATAGCACTAGTATCATAAAAGTAGTGGTAGTAGCAATAGCAATAGTAGCAACAATAGTGTTGCATTACTATTAGTAGTAACAGTAGTAGCATTAGTATCAATAGCAGTAGTAGCATACATATGTTGCCTTTTGATGAATTTGTCTTCACCTTTTAAGACTTCCCATGAAAGTTATGAGTTGTGTATTATTGTTGATGATTTGTTAAATAAATGTCATGCGCTCCTGCACAGTACACAGTTGTGCCCTTCATAGGAGAGTTGTGTATGTTTTTGGTAATTGAGTGTAAATAAAAAAAGGATAAGGATAAAGATCCTCCAGAGCCATTGCTGGCGCATAGGGCGTCGAATCGACGTTTCAGTTGCTGGTTGTTTTTACAGAAACAAGTAGCAAGCTTGTCGCCCAACCTTGCTATGGCGGGGATCGAACCCTGGGCCCCGTATTGCCAAGCAGAGCACCAATCCACTATGCTACAATAGAGTGTAAATAAAATGAATTGAATTGAAACGTTCGCCCTTTTAACAATCTGCATGCGCGTAGGGTGTTTTGATTTAGTTTTAATTACCCTTCAATTTTCTCTCATATTTTCACCTTCATAACCTTGCCATTAATAGCACTAGTAGCATAGTAGTAGTGGCAGCAGTAGGAACAGTAGTAGCAGTAATTGTACTACATTAGTAGTAGTAGTAAGAGTTGCAGCAGCAGTATTAATAGCAGCTGTAGTATGCACGTGAAGCCTTTTGGTCACTTGAACATCCCCCTTAGGATGCTGTGGAAGTTTCAGCTTGATACGATGACCCGTTCCAAAGATATTTTTGATACGCCCATTTGAAATCTGTATGTACATAGTATATTTTGATTTAGTTCAATGTTTTCTTCAACAGCCTATGACTGTTCATGCGAATGCCCTTCGTCTGTTTTGACACTAAACGTCAAAAATTCCCACCTTTTTCAAAATCACACGAAGACTTTGACTTTATTAAACAAGAAACGATATACATAAATCTTATACAAAGGAGACAGGGAGGCAACTCGTTTTGTCTCCTTTAACAATAGAGAGAGAAAAACGAAGAAGGAATTACACCTCAATAGCTCACACGAAGTACATAAAAAGAGAGAGAGAGAGAGAGAGAGAGAGAGGAAGCGAAAAAAATTTGACTCATGTAGACACGATGGGACTTATAAACTAATTTATAAATAACTCACTTTACATTCAGTCCCCACTACTATAGGCAGAAAGAACTATCTCTTTCAATTTCTTTTTATATGTATAGAGTGATGGTGACTCACTTATTAAATCAAGTAGTTTATATTTATTGGCAATCAGGAAGTTGATATCTTAAACTTAGTCTTGATCTCTCAATTTTAATAAAAGGAAAAATAAACTTTTTCCTTGCTGTTGATAAATGGCTATGTTTATTTTCAACCAAGAGTTTCATTTTATTGAAAAAATTATCCCCACGTGGATTTCTAAAAACCATGTGCCTATATTAAGGTGAAAAATTTGTTGTAAATGAAGAATATCAAGAAATAAAAACGAGGTTTTAGTTTCAGATAATTCTTTTGTCTTCCTAGGGTGTGTTAAAAAAAGGTCCAGGATTCTTATTGCCTTGTTTTGGACAATTTGGAGTCTTCGTAAATGTGAATGGAATGTCAACATCCAAACGGTCGGGGAATGTTGAAAATAGCATTCCACTAATGAAAAATAAAATTATCCTTTATATTTTCTTTATATATTTATTCTTTACTCTATGCAAATAGCCGAGATTCCTGGACACTGTTGCCTCGAGTTTATTAATATGCGCCTTAAAAGACAGAGTTGAGTCAATGTAGATACCTAAATATCTAAATACATCCACTCTTTTTATGGAGGAAGCTCCAATGCTAATAGTTTTAAACGACACACGCTTCAATGCTCCCAAACTTCTCCCAAAAACCACAAATTCCGACTTCTCTAGGTAAGGTATTAGTCAATTAGCATGAAACCAAGAATTTATAAAAGCAACAGTTTCGAGGGCCATTCGTAGGTCCTCCTCGTTGCCAACCTTCAAACTAATTGCTGTGTCGCCTGCAAGCAATATTGGTAATTCATCGTCCGAAGGCATGCATTATATTTATCTTTAAAAGATAGGATTATATATGGCTCTATGGAAGGATTATATTTAAAGGTACTATTTTTAAACAATAATAAAAATACTATATTTATCAAAATTAAATACTATATTTAAACAATAGGTGAATTTCAAAGCTTATAGCTCTTTCCTGAGGACTGTAGGGGGGGGGGTTGCTGGTACCCCCAGAGACATCGCTACTGGACCTTTTAACTATGTTGAACAAAATGACTATCTCAAAATTTTTATTGTATTATTTTTGGGAATCGATGGGCGTGTGAGGACGACTGGCAGCCTAACAATCACTTCGGACTCCTAAGAAAGGCACTAGAAATTTTCAATTGAATGAGCTACTTCAGTAGTTTCTACGATAACGCCTTTTATGGGAAGTGCCTTGGAGAAAAAAAAAGCAAAAAATAATATATTGTGCCCACGTACTATTAGCGCTATTGCGCTGCCTATGATCAGAAGAGTAAAAAGCGTGTATGCCAAAAGCTTAAACCTAAAAAAATTCAGTTTTTGAAGTAAAAGAATTTGTGCTGATGTCTTTCTGAGTTCCAAAATATGTGAATTAGCACATATAAAAGCCGTGCGCGAAACGAGTTATGAAGTAAAAGTTTGGTCTCCCGATGAACATCGTCGTTATATTTTTCGGTTGCCTTAACACTGTCCACTTGAGAAGGCCTGGTTTTTTATTTTTGGTTGTTCATTTTGACTTTTGTTTTGAGGACTATGTTTTTGTTTCATTTCCCAGACTTTCCATTACTTTTTTATCCTTTTTCCACTGATGACGACTGAGATACGGTTTCGGCCAAAATAATTACTTTATCTCTTTTGTAGTTGCCATGAATTATCTTATTTTTTCTTTGTTATACGTTTCATCGCATTACATTTTATTTTACCACGGGTCCTACCACAAGTAATAAGAAGTAGTTTCCCGGTGTTTTGAATAACGTGTTTGTATCTGTTTTAAAGTTAATTAAAACAAAAAAAGTTGATCAATGACAGGTGAAGAGCAATATTAAAACCTTAAAAGAGGCGGTTTTTAGCTTTTTGGGGTCCATTCTTACCAACCGACATTTTTTCTTCTCCGTGATGTATTAGGATCACCTTGGTCATAACTTCCATATTCATGTTTTGAGCGAATTAAAAATACTGACAGGAGAGGGTGTCCCCAAGCTATTTTTTGTGCGCTAATCTTAGCCTTGGAACTTGTGGTTGTTAATTTTCAAGCGCCTTGGGTAAAACTTTTTGGCAACATTTGACCTTTTTCGGCTCTCAGTTTTGGGAGGATTGTTTTTTATTTGTTTTTGTTTTGCTGAACCATTGTTCTCTTGACCAAAAACTGAAGGATATAAGCTTCATACCGATCAGTACAATTTTTTTTGCCTTTCTGGGCTTGTTTTTGGAACACCTATGTCAAGTTTGTCCAAAAGTAAGTAAAGTACGTCCCAAAGAGATTTTTTTAAGCCCCTCCCTGACTAAAGGACTTTGGATATAGGTTTCAAACTGATCAAGGACAAATAGATGGTTTGTTCTTTCCCAGGCCCTTTAACATCCTTCCCATCCCAATGTGTGGTCCTGGTGGCCCAGAAAAGATTTTTGGACTTTCAAACCCGGTAGGGTAAAGTATACAAAAGATTCTTGCCTTGTTTACGCTATTAAACCAGTCGTATGAATTCAAAACAATGCAAAGGAGTACAATTTTTATTTTCCAAAATCTAACGGGTAATTTTATTTTCATTTTTCAATAAAAATACCAGGAAAGTGATCATTCTTCTATAACCATATCCAGAAAAAGTATTTTTCAAAATCAAAAGGATGGGGTAAATCCCAGGGCAAGGCAATTTTGGAGAGGAAGCTAAATATGCGATCTTCAATTGTTTGACCAGAACGCTCGCTTTTTTCGTTCCATAATTGCACATAACGAAAAATCTTTCGATTCCTGCATTCAACCTCTGGACTAGAATGAAGATATCTATGTTGAACGGTTGTATTCATAATACAATAGTTTATCCTTTAAAACTATTAGGTGTAGTAAGAGTCTGCTAATTGGAAGTTGTGTTTTCAAAGCCTTTATAATGCCAAAATACAAACAGTGTTATGCCTGTTTTCCCTTGCATACTTTTATGAAGATGAAAAGAGTAAAATTAATATATGAAATATCAAAAATATATGAAATATCATCCAGAAAAAACCTCTGGAGAAAAAAACTCTAGTGCAAAACAAGCAAGAAAGAAGGGTAAAATCAATTTTAACCATAATTGTACGAAACGTTGCCAAATTCTCTGGCAAAATAATCGCGTATTTTTGTCTTTCCACATTCCTATCTTGAAATTTATTTACCAAAAGAAAATTTCCTGCTTAATGATGAGACAAATAGTAAGAAGTATTTGTTGAGGAGTCATTGCAAGAAGTGATGTACATTGAGTTTAATAGAGCTATTCAACTACGGTAGAGCAGACTCTAGGAAATTTGAGGGAAAATCTGCCAAAAATCTGTCAATGAACAAAAGAGTACATACTCTGAGATTTCTTTTCTTTTGCTGTAATAGTGGAAAAAAAACCTATCAGTTTCACTTGAATATCCGAACTACTAAATCACAGACCATTGTACAATGATAATAAATACCAATTTGCATGGAAGACTTGATAGTACAATTGTGCCTCATCTTGCTCTACATGCAGGGCAGTATCCAGGGGGGGGCAGGATGTCAGGGTTAACCCCCCCATGAAATTTTTTCGACTCAGAAAAACTTAAGAAAATACATATAAACAAATTTTGATATTGCCCCCCCCCCGCAGATAGAAATTCTTTATACGGCTTGTCCATATGTTGGCCAGTGTCTTTTCTCTGTCAAATTAAGCACAGAATTTGGATTCTTTTTTTAGGGAAGGGGGTAGACGAAGGGATGCCACAACCAGCGTCCAGAAGTTTATATATATGCAACTACCAATCGTTCCACTGCGTGTGCCATACTTCCACCATGCCGTGCTTCTTTGTTCGTGTGTGTTGCACTTCGCAAGCTTACATAACGCGTGGCGCTCTTCCATCACGCGTGGCTCGTGCAACCTGAAGCGCATGATTTTAAAAAGGACAATCAAATAACCCTAGATTAGGGTAAGAGACGACTATAAAAGATGACACAATCTTTAGGACATATTCCAACAGTGACAAAATCAGAATCCTTTAATTCCTTGCGATCAAGAATGAGAGTTTGTCTCTGTAGTAGTGTTGGACGATAATTTGATTAAACGGTATGTCGATATTTTTATTTTCGATATTTGATAATCAATATATTGAGTTAAACATCTCTGATAAGTTTTTTCCTCATATTAACTTTAGGGTTTGGCAAAATTCAAGAACGAAATTTCCAACTAAAGATTATTCTGCACCTTTTTTCTCCAAATTTTGAATAAAGCAAAAAGACTTCTATTACATGAATCAACATTACAAAAACTCTTATTTGAAATTACTCAGGCTCAGGATAAAGAAAAATAACCTACTGGCTATTTTTGATATTCAAATCAGCAACTAATCAATATTTTCCCCTGAGAATTGGTTCAGCCTTTCAGAAATTAAATAAGAAAAAAAATCTGTTTTTCAACTTAAAGCAAAGAACAACATTAAAACTTAAAAGAACATAAATTGTCTTATTTATAAGGGGGATAGCCCCTCCTAAATTACTTACTCTTCACGCCAAAGTTTCTTTTTGTATTTCAAAAATCTCCCGACTCCCATGAAACGGCTCTTATGTTTCAGGAGTTGTTTTTAAACAATTGGGACAAAAAGTTAAAATTAGTGTAAAGATCGAGGTACTAAGGAGGGTGATCCACCTTCATATACGAGATAGTTTCTGTTTGTTTCAGTGCTGCTCATTGCTTTTAGTTGATTTTTTTTTTATATTCCTGATCATTTTCTCTACAAATGCCAGAAAATACACTTTTTCTCTTCGAGGACACAGCCCCCCAGAAAATTCCTCCTTCGAAAGTTTCTACCGCGTAAGATCCCCCTTCCCCCGGACAATTCCATCCCTGCTGAAAACTCCCCATAAAAAAAAACTTCTTGCGGAAAATTCCAACCGGATCATTATTTTTAGCCTATTTTCGTTTCAAAAAAAAGACGTGTTTTCTTTTAATTAAATAATAAAACAAGTTTTTTAACTAAAAGTAAGTAAGAAAGAAAGTTTGACTCTTTCTCTCAACTCTACTTTTTAAAACAGTTAAAAACTTTAGCGTAAAGAGCGGGGCGTTGATGATGAAGCAGCCTCTTTCATATACGAAGTAATTTCTGTTCGTTTTAAGTTTTAATGTCGCTCCTTACTTTCAGTTAAAAAAATTTGTTTGTTTTTTTTTCATGTAATTTCTGAACGTTTTTGAATCAATGCATGTTTTGATTTTGGCTCTCCGCAGAAAAATAATTAAAACAAAATTTGCATATTTATTTTTTTGGGCTAAATGGTTTTCTCATAGTTTTCATCGAATGATTTTGAGAAAAAAGTGAACGGGGGAGGAAGCCTAGTTGCCCTCCGATTTTTTGGTTTACTTATACAGGCAACTTGAATTTTTAATTTTTTACAATGTTTTTATTAGTAAAAGATATACGTAACTTGTAAATTAGCTTACGTAACGAACTTTTGTATTCTCATGTTTTTATTACATATACGAGGGGGTTCACCGCCTCGTCAGTACCTCGCTCTTTACGTTAAAGCTTCAATTTTGCCCAATTCATTAAGAATGATCCCTGAATCACAAAAGCCGTAGAATAAATAGTTGAAATTACTAAAAACACTTTAGCGTAAATAGCGAGGTATTAGGAGGAGGTGAGAACCTCATATGCGTAATAGTTTCTGTTCGTTTTAAGTTTTGATGCTGCTCCTTACTTCCAGTTGAAAAAACTTTTTGATATTTATTTTTTCATTGTTTTTTTTTTTAATAATGCTAGAAAATCCTGAGCTTCGTTCATGGAAATTTTCTTCCCCCATGACAAATTCCTCCATGGAAAGTTCCCCCAACATATCCTCTCTTCTCAACCCCTCCCCCAACCAAAAAATCCCCCTGAACATGTCTGTACACTTCCAAATAACCATTACCATATGTAAGCACTGGTCAAAGTTTGTAACTTGTAGCCCCTCCCACGGGGACTGTGGGGGAGTAAGTCGTCCCCAAAGACATAGTTATAAGTTTTTTCGACTACGCTGAACAATCTAAAATTAGAAACAATCTAACCCTATTCTATATATTCTATTTTCTAAAATAAGGCAAATTTTCTCAGGTTCCTAACTTTTGACGGGCAAGACTAAACTTGATAAAATTTATATATTTAGACTCAGCATTAAAATGCAATTCTTTTGATGTAGTTATTGGTATCAAAATTCCATTTTTTAGAGTTTTGATTTCTATTGAGCCGGGTCGCTCCTTACTACAGTTCGTTATCACGAACTGTTTGATTTCTAACCATTTTCAAATCATGACGGAAATCCTCCATCCATGGATTTTTTTTCCTGGAAATTCTCTCCTCCCAATGTCTGAACGGGAGGTTTCTCCCACGTGAAATTCCCCCATGGAGAATCTTTCCTGTGGAAAATCACTCTCAACCCCACCACGGTAATATTCAACAAAAAGCTTCAACTCCTATGAAAATTTTCCCTGGGCTATTTCCCCGAATATGCTTCAAATGTTGAACTGGCAAAGAGAAAGTAGTTCAATTAAAATGATTTCGTGTAAAAGTTCTGGTAAATTCCCCCATGTATAGTTGTCCTTTTAGCGTTCATCCTTGGAAACTTCCCTCTCCATGGTAAATTCTCCTTTTGGAAAATACCCCTTGCAGAAAATTTCCACCACAGAAAAATCACCTTCTCCCAAAAGTTTTATTTTACTGCCCAATAATATACTATATTTAAACACAGGACATATTGCAGAACTTACAACCCTTTTCCCAGGGATTTGCAGGATCTTGTCATCCAAAGAGACATGATTACTTCACTTTTCAACTATATTGATCAAAATAGTTATCTCAATATTTTGATCGGATGACTTTGGGTAGAAAGAAGCGTGGGAGGGAAGGGTAATCTAGTTACCCTCCAACCGTTTTGGTTACAAAGTGGGATCTAAAACTGTTTTTACCATTCGAGCAAGCCCTCTCCCGATATTATATGATCGTCGGTTCGATACGATCACCTTTGCAAAAAAAGAAAGAAAAAGAAAACGGAATTAATAAACACGCATCCGTGATCTATCTTCTGCCAAAAATTAAAAATTTTTACATTCTTGCAGATGGAAGCTAGAAACCCTTACAGTACGATTTTTTATATGCCAAACCTGAGGGTATGATTTTTGTTAAGATGCTTTTACATTTCACTGGTGGTCCTAACCTGTCCAAAAAATTCTATACAAATTATTTTCGGTTCGTAGCTTTTAATGGGTACACGAAACTTGATGAATTTTATATATCTGGAGTCGACATAAAAGCCATTTCATTTGATTTATCTATTGGTATTAAAATCTCATGTTTTAGAGCATCGGTTACTATTGTGCTGAGGCATCCACTTTCAGAAAGGGCATTGGTGACGGGCATGGATGTTAATTTTTTGACAAGTTCGTAAAGGTATTTCTGAGATCCATGTTACAAGACCTCCACAACTTGAATGGATCCTTTTTTCTTGGAACTAAAGACTCCCTGTTGAAAATCTGGAAAGCCGTGGCATATGCAGCTGCTGACGAAACTTGCCTTGCATTGACTGCAAAAACCCCGGCCTGCGATCCCCACAATATGCCAGTGATCCCCATAAAATGGCTTTAATCTGTAGTGGCTGAATCACAGGGACTTTGACGGCACTTGCATCTGTTCATACAGATTCCAGTAAGGCCCAATCCATGTCTCTTGCAATTTTGCTCTGAACTTGGTGATGACCGTTAGGGGTAATATACAATTTCTAGAAAAGCAGATTGAGCTTTGTTGCAATCGTGACAGATGTGATCTGAGCAAGGCCTATAAGCTTTGAAGATGTTTCTCGAGCCAAACCTTTCGGAGGTTCTCAGCAACATCTGAGAGTCCACACTCACTAAACACAGTTTGAAAAAAGGCTATGCCAACTTATGGATACAGCTGTACATACAGTGTATCAGCATATATGAGCTAGTGGATCGAATATTCTTCTTCTTCTCTGATACCAGAGAAGCCGAAAAATCGCTTTCGATATCGATATTTAGGTTTCGGCATTCATTATCGATATTTGGTCCCATATATCGATATCAATATCTAATATCGCTCATCACTACACTGCCGTGGATTCAAAGGGCTTAAAGGACTAACCTCTCTTGGAATCATTGTAGTTCTTTTTTTAACATGCCAAGGGCGCTGCAGTATCAACCTCTGTATCATTACAGATTATTACGGCATTATCTGTGTTTCAACCTTTTGGGTTGTCACACAGGTTGAACTTATTTGTTATTGGTTTTTGTTTTTGCATTTGTTGATTTAGTTTTTGAAATGCTTTAAACTTTATCAAATTTGAATAGATAAACCTTACTTACAATTAAATGAATCTTAGAATTGATCATTTCTGACGTCGTACATTAACGATAAAATCCAAATTCAAAAGCAAATTTTCGTTTTTTTGTCGAAGAAAATTCAAGTTATCAAGCATAAATATAAGTGTACCATTTCTCCATAAATTAAACTTAATGGAGAGGGGGGGGGGCTTTTTGACCATAGATTCCCCTCTGTGGATTATCAATCCTGACGTGTTATTTAAACATGGTTCTACGTGT
The DNA here is from genome assembly GCF_032884065.1 of Artemia franciscana. Classification (NCBI taxonomy): domain Eukaryota; kingdom Metazoa; phylum Arthropoda; class Branchiopoda; order Anostraca; family Artemiidae; genus Artemia; species Artemia franciscana. The sequence continues at coordinate 30,912,070 of NC_088879.1, read as the reverse complement.
TCAACTTTTTCGTTCTAGTAATATGAAACGAAAAAAAAAATATATTAAATTTGTTTAGCAACAAAACACGCATTTGTAGATACTCGTGCGATTTTGTACACCAATTATATATATATATATATATATATATATATATATATATATATATATATATATATATATATATATATATATATATATATATATATATGACAAACCAAACAGCACATGGTAACGAGCTCTAAGTAAGGAGTAACTTGGCCCGATATTAACCAAAACTCCAAGGAACAGAATTATGATAATAATAAGAGATTCATCAAAAGAATTTGCTTTTTATATTGATTCCAAATATCTAAAACTTGTTAAAACTAATGTTACCCATTGGATGCAAACAAGCCTGGGAAAATTTGCCACATCTTCAAAACACGGAAAAGAAAATTGCAAATATGTCAATTGATGCAAATGAAAATCACACCACCAGATTCGAAATATTAGAGAAGCCTACCGTAGAGGTTTCAAGCTACAATCTATATAAATGTGGAATGGTAAAACTCTGGCTAGAAGAAAAATCACAGATACCTGTGTTTTTTCCTAAAGTGTGATTTTAACGAACCACTGGTCCTTGAAGATTAGATAGGGCTAATTTGAACGGAAATGAAAAGTTCTAGTGCAATTTTTAAGTGACCAAAAAGATTTGAGGGCAACTAGCCCCCCTTCCACGCCAATTTTCCCCCTAAGGCATCCGAGAAAAATTTTGAAATAGCCAATTTATTAAGTATAGTTGAAAGTTCCAATAACTCTACATTTGGGGATGAAATTATCTCCATATAGTCCCTGTTGAAAGGGTTGTAAATAACGGACTTTGTCCATTGTTTACATATAGTATCTGTTATTGGGAAATATTTAGAATTTTTTGGGAGGTTTGGGAATGTTTTGGGGGAAGGGATTCTCCATGGAGAGAATTATCGATGGGGACTAAGATTTCTGGGGATCTCCAGGGAAAATTTTACACCTGGGGTAATTAAGGACAAATCCTGGCATGATTTGAAAAACAGTTAGAAATTAGATGACAAATTAGGTTTTTGAAATTTTTTCTTGTATTTTTTTTTTAACATTTTACGATCAAAGTGGCCAAAGCCCATTAAAAAACTTTATATTCTTAGTAGATTTCGAAATGGTGAGTAAATCTGTGAATATCCCAATTAATTCTGAAATATGTGACTAAATTAGAACGGTCGGTTACATTTTTAACGTTGAATCTAAACAAAACTGTTCTAGTGATCAAGTCAATAAAAAAAACATAAAAAGTAACAATCGAGTATAAATAAGACTGAAGGGCAGAAGCCTTCCAAGTTCACTATCGTGCACAAGAGGAAAAGTAAATAGACCAAAGGCCCTATACCCATGTTATAATTTCAATGAAAGGCTTCACAGCAGCCTACTAATAGGACTTTTAATAAAAACTTTGAAACTCGAAAGATTTATTTTTTACTTTTTTTATATAGAAATTAGGCTACACTTAGACATTCGGCTACACTTCTTAGCCTAAAAAATTCCATTCTTAGAAATTTTGGTTTACAGCCACGCAGCCACCTTGGTTCTATGACTATCTACCTTAGTTCTGCCCAATGAATGACGTATGGATGGATGGATGATAGACTTATCTATTAAAAAATGAATAACATCGTTTTAATAAATACTAAAAAGGGTTTATGCCAGATTTGCCTTTTTCTAAAATTAGAAAAAGTCTTAGCTTTTTCTAAAATTAGCCATGACTTGATGCCCGCAACTATTTGATTTATTACCCCTGGATTTTGTTTGGTAGATAGAAGGGAAAATTCTGCATAGGGATGAGATGAAGCAATTTTTCAACAGCTACAATGTGTAAAAAGAAAATACCTCAAATTTACAAACGATTTTTACATTTCTTACTGCAGTATTGGATGTTTTGCTTGTTTGCTGTTTGATGAAATAATTTACTTCCAGTCGAAATAACCTCTTTAAATGTACCCGGTGACTGCATGCAAGATTTTCTTTTCTCTTCTGTCGGTGTCACAGTCATAATGCAGTTTTGTATGCTTAAAGAATAATGCGATTAGCAAAAAAAAAAAAAAAAAAAAAAAAAAAAAAAAAAAAAAAAAAAAAAAAATGCAACTGACGTAAACCAACGAAATCAAAGCACTTTTCTTTTTTTTACCTCGGAACTGTAGTGAAAGTAATTTTCCATTGTCTCTTTGGTTAAAATTAAAGTTTTTCAATGATTTTTCTTAGGAATTACTCCGGTAAAGACAGGGTAGAAATCATTTACGATTTTTTTTCTGTGGTTAAGAAACTCAATATCTTTCTAGGAAAACTACTAAATGAAAATTGTCTTTTCCTTTTTCGATAACAAATAAAACATAAGAAATATTCACTTTGAAAACATAAATGATGGTGGCAGCTTGTGGATTGCCACTGTCAGCTTGCTCTTTTCTGTTAGAACAGAAAAAAAAATGTTCTATTATAGAAAAATGTATGTCAATATCTTTTATTAGAAATTAAATAAATGTAAGTGATATGTACCCGGTGTATTCTGAATAAAAGATAAATCCAAATCAAAATTTTGAGATAGCCATTTTGTCCTGCGTCGCTGAAAGATCCAGCAAATATGTCATTGAGCATGAAAACCCTCCCACAGCCCTCAGGTCAAAGATTGTAAGTCATGTTCAGAGGGTATAAAAGGTTTCTATAGAAAGTGTAGTCGTTAAGCTTCGGAAAGAGCTCATTGGACTGGAAATCAGAAGTTCTAGTCGCATTGTTAAGAGTCAAAGTGACCAGAGGGCACCTATCCCCTCCCCCTTACGTTGCCTTTTTCCCAAGTGCATCAGATAGTAATTTTGAGATAGCCATTTTCTTCAAAATAGTCTCAAGACCTTACAACAAGCCTTTCGGGTTGAAACAATACCTCCAAACCTGGGGGCAAGGGTTTAAAATCATGCCCGTGGGGCATATAATATGTTATTAAAAGGGTGGCTGTATAAACTTTAGAAGAATTTAATTGGAAATTAAAAGTTCTAGTTACTTTTTAAGAGTAAGAAGTGATGGAGGGCGTTCAACACCCCTCCCCCCAAACACCCTCTTCTCCTCAAACACATCTAATCAAAATTGTAACATGGCCATACTGGTCAAAATAGTCCAAAGACATATAACAATGCCTACAGGGTTGACGCAATCCACCAGATCCCTGGGGCGAAGGTGGTAATTTATGCCATGGAGGCATATAAGGCTCTTATGGAGCGTTTATGGTTGCATAAACTTTGGATGGGGCATTTGATAGGAAATTTAATGTCATAGTGTCCTTTCTAAGAGTTAAACATGTTTTGAGGAAAACAAGCCCCCCCCTCCCATACCCATCATTTCCAAGAACTAAAATCCAACATCAATTTTTAAAACATCTATTTTCTCCAGCATTGTTGAAGGTCTCAACCCCCAACAGCCCTTAAGAAAAGGGCAGTAAGTTGGGCAATTCGTTTATTGTTTACATATAATATATGTTATTGACATTCCATGAAGATTATCACTACTTTCTAAAAAAAGAAAATATTCAGGTGGGCCTTTCAGAAAATGTTGAAGGGAGTGTTGAAATAAATCAAAACGTGTTATATGTATACGGGTTCTCAAAAGGGCTTAACTCAGAAATGACTGAGTATATTAATTTTGAACTTTTAGGAAGTGATAAAGGAGAAGAACGATTGACCAAAAAGGCAAATTTGCAGGCTACTACTACTACAACTACCGACACTACTACTGCTACCACTGCTACTATTACTATTACCACCCTGCTAAATTTAAACTATCAAGGAGAAATTAAAAATAAATCAAGAAACACTATTTGTATACACATTGCCAAAAGACGGTTTGTCAAGAATAAATTTGGCTATTAAGTTGGAACTTTCAGAGAATGCTTAAAGGGGAAGATCAATTGAGCAATGGGCAATGTGTGCACGGAACAGCTTATATTAATACCACTACCACTTCTATAAACTACTACTTCAAATAAAACTTCTATGATAAGTACTTGTAAGGCTAAGAGCATTAAGATATACAATTAAAGAATTATGCGAATTTACAGGTTATCAAAAGCAAATATCAGCAATGTCATAGCATAGGCTAAATGCATTAAATCAAAAATTCTAGGATATAATGAGATGGATGTTGAAATGACCAAAAAACAAGATATTAATGCTATTGCTGCTACTTGTATTAGTGCTATTACTACTATTATTAATACTACTACTACTACTGCCACCACCATCACAACTATGCCTGAGGGTGTGAAGATGAAATTTTCAGGGAATTTTAAGGAGGAAGATGAACTGAATCACAACAGGCTGTCTGTATGCAAGTTGTCAAAAAGGCATATCAGGAATATCTTGAGAACAGTTTGGTGTGTGAGGTTGAAATTTACAGGGCTTGTTGTGGGGGATATTGAACTAATCAAAAGGCAATATTTACATCCTATTGCAACTGTTTCTACTCATACTAGTACTATTGCTACTGCTATTACTAATACTACTTCTACTACTGCCACTAAAGGTAAAGCTACTATTATTAATTTTACTGTAACTACTACTACTGCTACTACTATTACTGCTGACACTACTTCTACTGCTACTAAGGATAACGGTATTAAGGAGAAAAATTTGGGGAAAATTGAACTTGTATTGAATTAAACCAGAGCCCACTGATCCCACACAGGTTGTCAAGAGGACATATCAGCAATCCTTCATAAACAGTTAACGGTATTAAATTGAAACTTTCAGCGTTTGTTGAAGAAAACAAAGAAGCTATGAGCATACTGATACTAATGCTACTACTGCTACTAAAACTGTTGCTACCATGCAAGCTATGAGTATTCTGGTGAATCTTTGTAGGGCTATTTAGGTGGATTTTGAACCAAATCAAAGCAAACTATGAGTATGTAGATTTTTGAAAAGGTGGCTAAGCAATATCTCAACGGATTACGTTATGCAGATAGACTTATTAGGGTAAGTTGTTGCAGATTTTGAACTAGCAAGAAAGCACTCTGTTTACGCTATTAATGCTACGAGTACAGTCACGTTTTAACTAATAACACTAAGGGTATTTGGGCAGGACTTTTGGAGAACGTCTAGAGGGAGTTTCAACTAAATGAAAAAACTATTACAGATATATATATATATATATATATATATATATATATATATATATATATATATATATATATATATATATATATTTATATATATATATATATATATATATATATATATATATATATATATATATATATATATATATATATATATATATATATATATATATATATATATATATATATATATATATATATATATATATATATATATATATATATATATATATATATATATATATATATATATATATATATATATATATATATATATATATATATATATATATATATATATATATATATATATATATATATCCAGGTATTCAAAAAGGCATGCAAGCAATGTCACAGACAGCACCACTCTGTAATAGCTACCAATATAATTGAAACTTTTAAAAGAGCTAATTCAACAGGAAATCTAAAGTTCTAGTGCCCTTTTTAAGTGTCAAATAGTTAGTTGGAGGGCAAGCAGCCACACATCTTTAGATCCAGTAGCAATGGCTCTAGGAATATTAGATATAACGGAACAATTGCTTATGTCAGCATTTAATGCAGCAATGACCAAGATATGCACATGCCTAGAAATCAATCATCTTGACCTGAATATGGGTAAGTCAAATTTTGTTATTTTTTCTTGATCTCTAAATCTTTATCCTTCATCACTAAATTGATATCAGAGCGGCGGATTATCAAACTTACAAGGTTCACCAAGTACCTCGGAATTAATGTTGATGAAATCCTATCATTTAAGGACCATATGAAGTCGATTTCTAAAATACTGTCGCGTAACCTAGGTATGATGCATAAATTAAAACATGTTTTCCCCTCAAATATTTTACGGTTGGTATATTTTTCCCTTATTCACTATTATATTTTGCATTGTTCATCGATATAGCTTGGTACTTTCCCCTTGTTACTTGGTCCAATCTGTGTGATCCAGAATAACGCTATCCAGGTTTTCGTGGTGTGGGGAACCAAGATTCCATGAGGTCGGTCCATAGTGAAATAAATATAATGCCTGCAGCCGGATTGGGTGATATTTATACTTTGATTTTTATATATAAGTATCATAGTGAGGGTCTTCCAGATTGTTTTGCAGGTATATTTTGTGAGAGGTTAGATGTTCACCAACATGATACCCGGATGCGAGGAAATATTGAGGTTCCTCGACTTGCTTCTAGTAGGTTTTCAATTTCTCTTGTTTATAGAGCTTCCAAGCTTTGGAGCAAGCTTAGTAAAGATATTAAGAATAATGATAATTCTAACCAGTTTAAATGTGATTAACGTGTGGATTTGTTTCGTAAGTATACTTTCGAAACAGATTAACTATATTTTCAGTGGGTTATTTTTGTGTTCTTGATGTGTTGTTTCGGGGCCTTATAATGCAGTGTTTCATTGATTATTTTTCATGTTGGTTTCGGTAAATGGTCTCGTGCTCCAAACTCTTTTTATTTTTATTTTTGGCACATCCTCGCAAGCTCCACTTTTCTTGTGCTATTATCTAAAAAACGATTATTTTCAATAAAATTGTTCTACTACTACTATATCACAACTAAATCACTGCTATATGCAACTTGCCACATATGCTTTAGAACTAAATCAAAATGCGCTGTGTATGGTTACAAATAAGACAATATTTCAAGAACGACTGGGGGTAATTAGTTGAATCTTTTAGGGCTACTACTATTACTACTTCTGCCCTTACATTTTAATTAAGTCAAAAAAGTGTGAGTTCTTCCTGGATTTCAAACAGCATAAATAGAATTTTTCTGGAAATGGTATGAATTCTGATTTTTCAGGTCAAATTGAGGAGGTATAAAACTAAATAAAACAAAAATATTTGTTTAGGATTAAAAATTGTCGAAAAAGTTTACCCAGCATACAAATAGCAAGCCAAACAATGGATTCTTATACAATTAAAAAAAAAACAACTTAAAACGAACAGGAATTATTCCGTATAGGAAAGAGACTGTCCCCTCTTCAATGTCCCGCTCTATGCGCTAAATTTTTGTTTTGTTTTAAAACGAAGAATTTTGAGAAAGAGCTAAACTTGCGCTAAACTTTAGCGTAAATAGTGGGGCACGGAAGAAGGGACAGCCCCTTTCATATACGGAATAATTTCTGTCCGTTTTAAGTTTTATTGTTGCTCCTTACTTTCAATTAAAAAAATAGTTTTTTTTATTTGATTTTTGAACGCTTTTGAATTAATTCAGGTGTTGATTTTAGATCACCGTAGCCTACATCAATAATTTAAACGATTAAGTTAATTGAAATTAATTCAAATCAATTAAATTAATTTGCAAATTTATTTTACTGTTTTTGGCTAAATGGCTTTCTCAAAGTTTTAATCATGCAATTTTGAGGAAAAAGGGGCGAAGGAGGAGGCCTAGGTGCCCTCCAATTTTTTTGGTTACTTTAAAAGGCCACTAGAATTAATATATTTATTTATGAACGTTCTTATTAGCAATAAATATGCGTAACTTACAAATTAACTTACGTAACGAACTTCTACATTCAATATTTCATTACGTAAATGGGGGGGAGGGCGGGTCTTCCCCTCGGCAATGCCTCGCTCTTTGCACTAAAGTTCTAACTTCGTTATGAATCAGTTTCTTCTTAAGGTACATTTCTTTATTATATTTTTAGGAGTAAACTTAACTTTTCCAATTCTTTAAGAATGGCCCCTGAACCGCAAAGGCCATTTAATTAGAATAAATGGCTCTTTTGAAATTACCAAAAAAACACTTTAGCGTAAAGAGCGAGTCATTGAGGAGGGAATGAACCCTCTCATATAGGTAAATATTTTTGTTCGTTTTTAGTTTTAATTTTGCTCCTTACTTTCAGTTGAAAAAACTTGTCTCTTTATTTGCTTCCTCATTGTTGTTTTAAATAATGCTGGAAAATCCAGCACCTCTTTCATGGAAATTATCTTCCCCCATGGTAAATTCCTATGTGTTAAGATCCTCTCATGATACTCCCGACCCCCTCCCCCACTACCAGAAAAATTACCCCATAAACATGTCATTATACTTCGTCAATAACCAATACTATATGTAAACAATGGGCAAAGTTCATAATTTGCAGCCCTTCCCCCAGGAAATTTGGGGGATTAAGTCGTCCTCAAAGACATATTCATTTGGTTTTAGACTATGTTTTACCAAATGGCCATCTTAAAATTTTAATCCGGTGCCTTTGGGAAAAAAGTGAGCGTGGGAGGGGGCCTAGTTGCCATCCAGTTTTTTTGGTCGCTTGAAAAGAGTACGAGAACTTTTAATTTACGTTAGAATGAGCCCTCTCGTAACATCCTAGGATCACAAGGTCGATAAGATCACCCCTAGAAAAAAAAATAAGAAAAAAAAAACAAATAAAGACGCATCCGTAATCTTTCTTCCGGCGAGAGATGCTAAATTCCACATTTTTGCAGATAGGAGCTTGAAACCTCTACTGTAGGTTTCTATAATACATTGAATGTCATGGTGTAATTTCCATTAAGATTCTGTGACTTTTAGAGGGTGTTTCCCTCTTTTTTTAAAATAATGCAAATATTCTCAGGCTCGTAACTTTTAATGAGTAAAACTAAACTTGATGAAATATAAATATTTAGTATTAGCATCAAAATAAATGAGCAGAAATTTTTCCACATACAAGTTTTGCAAAGAAAAGTAAAGAGCTCCTTTAAACCTAAAATGAGCAGAAATAAAGTCAAATAATCTTCGAAGCGTAAAACTGCAGACAGAAATTACAACAAATAACCGAGTTAAACCCAAAACGAACAAAATTAACATGTGTAGGGTTTACAACCCAAGATCTTCTGAAAACCAGAACATAATTTGCACTTTACTGAAAAAAAAAGAAAAAAATGATTGAGGAATGTCAGTTTAATATTTACTTCTGAGAGTCAAAATAATTTTATATTTTTTAAACTCAAAAAAGTTAAAATATTTTTTATACTAACAATAGTTTTGTTCGTTTCAAGTTTAAATCTTACTCTTTCCTTCCATCAAAAAAAATTTTGCTTTTTTAAAGTTTTTTCATGTCAGAAATAATTTATTTTTCCAGAAGAAAACAAACAAAACAAACGCAAAAAAACCGTAAAGAACAAAATGTATGGTATACATGTACGTTACGATATCGATATAGGTGCATGATAACGTATGTCTCTACAATACATAAACGTATCGTGAAAAAAACAAAACAAATCAACTAACATAAAAGATATTCTGAAGCTCAAGATTTACCAGTGAATTCAGCCTTGCTCCAATTTGTCTGGTGACACCTTCCATACATTATGATCGTCAAAATGATCTTTGGCTCCAAAAGATGTAATCCTTCGAAGCTGTTGTAAAAAAACGTAAATAAGTAAGCTTCTTTAATCTCACAGTTTGGGATGAAAGACCACCAAAAACCAAATTTTCGAATGAAAATTTAGTTTGGCTAGCCGATACTTACCTCACATGTTGTTATATTTATTAACAAAAGCTTTCTCAGGTATCAAACAGTTCGTGGTAACGAACTGTAGTAAAGAGCGACCCTTCTCAATAGTAACTGAAATTCTAAAAAACAGAATTTTGATACCAATAGTTACATAAAAAGAATCGCATTTTAGTGCTTATTATAAATGTATAAGTTTCATCAAGTTTAGTCTTGCCCATCAAAGTTAGGAACCTGAGAAAATTTGCCTCATTTTAGAAAATAGGGGGAAACACCCACTAAAAGTCACAGAATATTAATGAAAATTACACCATCAGATTCAGAGTATTAGAGAATTCTACTATAGAAGTTTCAAGCTCCTATCTACAAAATCTGTGGAATCTCAGAAGACAGATCACGGATCCGTGTTTATTTGTCTGTTTGTTTGTGTTTTTTTTCCCAGGGGTGATCGTATCGACCCAGTGATCCTAGAATGTCGCGAGAAGGCTCATTATAACGAAAATTAATAGTTCTAGTGCCTTTTTTAAAAGATCAAAAAATCAGAGGGAACCTCGGCCCTCTCCGACGCTAATTTTTTCCCAAAGTAACCGGATCAAAATTTTGAGATAGCCATTCTGTCCAGCGTAGTCGAAAACTTAATAAATATTTCTTTGGGGACGACTTAATCCCGCACAGTCCCCTAGAGAGGGACTGCAAGTTACAAACTTTGGCCATTGTTTACATATAGAAATGGTTATTATGAAGTGCACATAAGTTTTCAGGGGGGCTTTTTCGCGTTGGGGTGGGGGTGGGTCGGAAGGAGGGGATTACGTGGGAGTATCTTTCCATGGAGGGATTTATCATGAGAAAAGAGAATTTCCATGAAGGGGGCACAGGATTTTCTAGCATTATTTGAAAAAAAAACAATGAGAAAATAATTTTTTTTTTCAGCTGAAAGTAATGAGTAGCATTAAAACTTAAAACGAACATAAAATATTCCGTGTATAAGGGGGTTCGTCTTCTCCATAATACCTTGCTCTTTACGCTAAAGCATTTTTAGTAATTTCAACTATTTATTCTACGGCCTTTGTGATTCAGGGATCAGTCTTAAGGACTTGGGACAAAATTCAAGCTTTAGTGCAAAGAGCGAGGTATTGAAGAGGGGGCGACACCCCTCATATACGTAATAAAAATACACGAATATAGAAGTTCGTTACGTAAGTTAATTCGTAAGGTACATATGTTTATTACTAACAAAAACATTGGTAAAGAAAAATAGTTTCACTTTTAAGTAGCTAAAAATTGGAGGGCAACTAGGCCTCCTCCCCCGCCCCATTTTTTTATCAAAATCGTCCAGTCAAAACTATGAGAAAGTCCTTTAAAAAAAAATTAATATGCAAATTTCGTTTTAATTATTCATGTACGGTGAGGCAAAAGTAAAACATGCATTAATTCAAAAACGTTCAGAAATAAAATAAATAAAAAAGTTTCTTTAATTGCAAGTAAGGAGTGACATTAAAACTTAAAACGAACAGAAGTTATTCCGTATATGAAAGCGGTTGTCCCTTCTTCAACGCCTAGCCCCTTACGCTAAAGTTTTTTATTGTTACAAAAAGTAGAGTTGTGAGAAGAGTTAAACTTTAGCGTAAAGAGGGAGGCGTTGAGGAGGGGACAACACCTTTCATATACGGAATAATTTCTGCATATAGGGTTAGACATACCACAAGCTTCTGCAGAAAACAATTTATAATCACTGACTCTCACATGGACAAATCATACCAGTTCCTGTTTTGAACTAATCCCTTATAATTCAGTGTTTCTCTAAGAGGGGATGAGGCAGGGACTCTACGTAATAGACTCAAAGTAACTATGTAACAGAGTTCATTTATGGGACTCTATGTAACTATGTGAGGTATATAGCTGTCTCTCTATGAGGGATGAGGGAGGGACTCAATGCAACATACTCTCTGTAACTATGGAACAGACATATTTATGGGTCTCTATATAATTATATGAGGTATATAACTGTCTCTCTATGAGGGGATGAGGGAGGGACTCAATGTAACAGACTCTCTGTAACTATGCAACAGACATATTTATGGGTCCCTATCTAATTATAAGAGGTATATAACTGTCTCTCTATAAGCGGAGGAGGGAGGGACTCTATATAACAGACTCCATTTATGGGTCTCTATGTAACTACATGAGGTATATAACTGTCTCTCTGTGAGGGGATGAGGGAGAGACTTTATCTAACAGACTCTCTTTAACTATGTAACAGACTTATTTATGGGTCCCTGTGTAACTTTTTGAGGTATATCACTGTCTCTTAATGTAGGGATGAGGGAGGGACTCTATGTAACAAAGTCTGAGGTGTGTATCAGCTAGTCAAACTGAACTTTCATTCGAAAGTTTGGTTTGGACGTCGGGTTTACCTCACACATTGTTATATTTATTAACAAAAGCTCAGATTCCCAACCAATTTGGATGAGGGTTCCAAAATCAGCTACTTTCTTTTTATTTTCAAGCGTTTTGAGATGTAACCAGACAACGAGGATTTGGCGTCCCTCCGTTATTTTACAGGCTGGTGAAGTACTTGTGTGCTATTCGGTACACATTCGAGAAATGAAGTTTGATTAATCATAATGAAATATACCGAAATATGATAAATACACCAAAATATGAATCAAATACATAAACTATGTAATTGTCTGAACCGTGGCGAAATTTAGAGCATCAGTTCAATCTTCTAATTTGTTTTATGGCCCACTTTAAAGAAAAAATCACAAGTGGAGTAATGAAAAAAAATACTAAGAAAAAAAAAAACACCAAAGAAGAAAATAAATTCTAATAAAGTCAAACTCCTGATTGGATCAGACATATCATATGACAGGATTAACACAATGCACATAAAGTTGAACTTCTGGCTATTAGTGTTGAGTCAAATCTGGCGCGTTTGAAAAAATACAGGGTTATTCTGAAACATGCGGGAACAGTAGGAAAAATAGGGAAAATAGAAAAACAAACTCCGGATTGGCTTTATAACAAATAAAAGGTACTAAAGAAGTTCATTCTCTGATTCAATAAGTAAAAACCTTAGCAACAAAAAAAAAACTCAAATTTAAAAGTAAGGAGTCAAGTGAGTCAGTCGCAGACTTTTTTAATAAGAGAAATCAACGATCAATAAAAAGGAGCAGCGAAAATCCACACTTTTAGCAGCCGGCTGGTGTGTGTACGTTTTCCGTCCTTCGGTGATAATGAGTTTTGCCAAAATGGGGGTATATACAAAATATGAGGTGCTACAAGCCAGTGCTGCAACAAGTACTCCAAATTTTTACTTAAGTATTGATTATTAAGTGCTCATGGTGTTTTTACTTAAATATCAAGTAATAAATACTTTCCAAATTCTTACTCAAGTATATAATATAAATAATGTTTCTGACATCAAGCCCATGCTACCTTTCTGTTAAAGCCATTCTGAAGGCTTCTTAGCCCTTTTCTGTAAAATGTCCCCTGTCACTCCTCTCCTGGAAATCAGAATCAAAAACCAGAATTTCCATTTTATCGTTTTTAACCGATTCTCTCATTGAGCTGGTACACACCCAACAAAGTCCGAAAAATAACCTGAATCTATTTTCAATGCAACGGCTTGAAAAGAAAAGACTATCAAAACAATTAAGTGCAGTCAAACTCCTGATTGGATCAGACATATCATATGACAGGATTAACACAATGCACATAAAGTTGAACTTCTGGCTATTAGTGTTGAGTCAAATCTGGCGCGTTTGAAAAAATACAGGGTTATTCTGAAACATGCGGGAACAGTAGGAAAAATAGGGAAAATAGAAAAACAAACTCCGGATTGGCTTTATAACAAATAAAAGGTACTAAAGAAGTTCATTCTCTGATTCAATAAGTAAAAACCTTAGCAACAAAAAAAACTCAAATTTAAAAGTAAGGAGTCATGTGAGTCAGTCGCAGACTTTTTTAATAAGAGAAATCAACGATCAATAAAAAGGAGCAGCGAAAATCCATACTTTTAGCAGCCGGCTGAAGGTTGCTGGCTGTCAGCATGCTGAAAGAAAGAACAGTATGAAAATATAGTCTTGATTCATACTTTACCAGGCACCTTTACCAGGAAACTGCCTCAAGTTTCAAGTTAAATTTCAGACGCGCTATGAAAATGTATGGCATCTACATCCCTTGGCTGGTTTTCACTCAAGCAAGCCGCATGCTGTGTAGTCAATTCTGATGGTCGGTACAAATCCCTACAAACATATATTATAAAATGACGGGCCTGCGCTGATTCAGACGCATTCCATACGGTTGGTCAAACTGAAGAAGTTTGCAGAAGTTGCAACTTATCTATTTCTAGTAGCAGTTTTCACACAATGAAGTGGCAAAAACCATGAGACTAAGTTGGAAATCTCCCGGGAATAAAGGAATAAAAAATAATTTTTCCCCGGGAATGCAATATTTGGTTGAAGGTTGGCTTCAGTATGGCTCATTTTGGAAAAGGGCTATTCCCAGGCTTTGGGCAAGCCATGGGTGGAATTATTTATAGGCCCTACTAAATTGAAGGAAAACTCCACTTTCTTAAGACTTGAGATTCCCTCCCCCTTGCCTCATTTGAGATAGGGTTTGTGATATCAGATGTCGATATGAGTCCTGATCCTAGGCATCTTTGGTCTAGCTTTCTTTCGGATCCGTAGCTCGATTCACAAGTTATACTAACTTAAACAAAAAACTTTCAAGAATTTTCGACTTTTACAGTGCTTAAAACCCAGTCTTAGGCATCTTTGGTTCGATTTTCAATGAGATCCATCACTCCGCTCGCAAGTTACACTGAATTAAATGAAAAGCTCAACTTTCTTTTAGCATTCAAAGCACCCTCCACCTCGCCTTAATTAAGCAAGGGTCTTCATCTCCAAACATCATGTGTCTTATGGTTTTTGGCGTCTTTGGCTTAACTTTCATTGAGATCCATTGTTTCATTCCCATGTTAAACCGAGTTAAACAAAAAACTCAGCTTTTTTTAGCACTTAAAGCCCCTTCCCCTTGCCCTAATTAAGCTAGGGTTTACATCCCAGAACTCAAAACATATCATACCTTTAGGCATCTTTATTCAATCAAATTCATCAAAATTCATCTCTCCATTCGCAAGTTACACTGAATTAATGAAAATCTCAAATTTGTTTAACACTTAAAGTTCCCATTGCCCTCATTAAGCTGAATTTTAATCCAAATTGTTCAATCTCAATCCAAATCCGATTGGCGGTTTTCCAACTATACTCAATTGCAGAGACGGGCGGACAGACAGACGGGTTTCAAAAACCTATCTTGATGGATTTTTTCCACCATCAAAACGGTGTTGATGCCTGGATGATAATATGCTCTTCTTTCCTTTTTTGAGATCCGATGAGCCAACATGGCTACCTAATATATTGCAAAATCTGTCCTTCCGTCTGTGCAATCGAGTATAGCGGGAGAGCCACTGGCCAGATTTGAATGAAAATTGAACCATAGGTGCCAAGGATCATGAGACTCATCAAGTTGAAAGATGAAGACCCTTGCTCAATCAGAAGAAGGAGGAGGGGGCTTCACCTGCTAAAAAAAGCATTTCGTTTAATTCAGAGTAACTTGCAAATGGAGTGATGGCTGAATTAAAATTGAACCAAAGAGGCTTGAGACCATGACAAATATCAGGTTTTTAGATGAAGACCCTAGCTCAAATATAACAAGAGGAAGCGTTTTTTAATTGAAGAAGAAAATTAAGTTTTCTGTTTAATTTAGTATAACTTGCAAATGGAGCAACAGATCCAAATGAAAGCTAGACCAAAGATGCCTAAGATAAGGGTTCATATCAAGTTCTGGTACCACAAACCCTATCTCAAATAGGAAAAGGGAAGGGGGTTTCAAGTCTCAAAAAGTTGAGCTTTCCTTTAATTTAGTAGGGCCTGTAACTTAAGAATGGAGCGACAAATCTGAAGTCAGATTTGTCTAATTACCTGAATTCAGACACATTTTTTTATTGCAGATAACATTTAGGTGGATATAGATTCATAGCTTCAGTAGTTTTACCAATAATATGGTCCTGAAGATGATGAAACGGTAGAAATCTTGTTAATTTGACAACATGAAAAAACTTAAACACTGATGTCAGAAACATAAGCCCAAATGGACTACAGTATACAACATTTAGCACAAAACAAGGGTTGTTAGCTCACTGTTGACCAGTGAACTATGAAACAATTTTAATTTTCTTGCAATATAACTTTTAAACAAAAATTAAACCAAGTGATAATGATACTATATTTTTTATTGTCATAAACAAGGACTTTATTTCACATCCAAAAACAGGACATGAAGCTATATCTGAGTTTATTCTAAATCCAGAGATAATGTTTTCTTGTACATTGCAAAAGCACACGCACAAAAAATTTTTGTATCAAAGATAAAGTATTTGAAAAACAAGCACATTATCAGTATCTTAAGTAATAAGTATTTCGTAATCTTACTTAAATATCAAGTAATAAGCACTCAGGAGTTTTTACTTAAATACAAGTACAAGCAATGGAAAATTTTACTTAAGTAGTACTTCAAGTAAAAGTATTTCAAGCAAGTGACAGCACTGTTGCAAGCGCATCAAATAGGCGACTTAGAATACGGCGATTAATAACATTCTTCAGTACGACTCTTTTTCCGTACCCGGAGTATAAAGTTTTGAAGAGCATTTTGGAAAATAAGTCCACGCATCATCGTTGAGTGGCAACCTTATTCAACTCCTAGATATCTTGACGAGTTACTGCTAGGGATAACTTTTCCCGATGGTCTACAAATACTTTCAAGAGAAAGTCACCCAGCTACATTTCTCGTCATCGATTATATAGAGCATTTGAAAATAATTGGGCTGAGGACCGAGCCCTGGCGTAAATCTCGACTTATCGGTATCATTTTAGACAACTGAGACTTAAATTACCCATCCTCATAAATCTGCCCCAAACCAACCTGGATAAACGAATGCAAATACCAGTCCCGTAAAACACGCACATTACCAATTTCAGCACCGGACTCAATTAGTGCAAGTATAAATTGAGGATGCAAAACCAAGTCAAACGCGGCTGCGATATCTACGCTACACATGTAAAGATGGATAAGGGTATATTCAAAATGGCTTCTATTTCATAATAGTAGTGCTGTCTGGGAGTAGTCTCCGAAAACCATCCACCAGCAACTCATTATATCAGCAAGTCGTACTGATTTTGATAGCGCCCATGACACCATCATGATTCTAATGTCGTGTGCTTTATCTTTTCTATGATCTTCTTTCGCTGCATCATATACCATAGTTATGGCCTGTTTCATCCAAGAAGAAATGTTTCCAGTTGCCACTTCTCGTGGTGTTACATTAGAAAAAGCAATGAACAGCCATTTACTCCCATTTCTGATCGCCACGTTAACCGTTCGCTTTGCACTGGTTTATAATGTCCTCAATGGGCACAAGGCTGGACTAATATCTAGCACGGGCAGAATAATAGGACAAGGCATATCATGAGGCTTCACGGTTCTTGGGTCCAAACAAAGGAAGAAACCTGAGAGTTATTCAATTATCCGAAGTTGTGCTACATGGAATGACAAGGCATGAGTTTCCCTTCTTCGACGACCAGATGCAATGGCAGTAATGAATATCGACTTAAGAGTAAGATGTTTCATATCGATATTCCACAAGTCAAGATATCGTGAAGATCTAAAATACTTTAGAACAAAGCCGAGATCCTAGGCAAGATTATCATGTTGTGTCCACAGTGATTCGTACCAAAAATTCTGTGTCATTTTTGTCAAAAAAGTATCTTTACTGATATTTGTTCCTGTAGTTGGAGCTGGGGTTCAGCACCTTGCTACCTCATAACCTTCTATCGTTGATGGTGCAAGGTTTGGAATAGCCTTTAAATATATCATGAATTTTGCGACTTTTTAGCATTGACGTTGGGAGGATTAATCTTCTTTTCACTACAAAAACCCAAGAAGAACTTTCCACTTTTCATCACATAGTTCAATGGTAGATCGTTGCTGGGGGCGGGCAATTGCATGGGCTGATTACCTAGGATATCCTTTTTTTAGAGTCCGTGAATAGATAGACCTCTGGCAATCCCTACTACTTCGACCAAGCCTTGCAAAGACTCTCACTGAGACTCCATTCCATGGGTACATCTTTTCCTTCTCGTGACAGCGTGGCAGCTGCTAGATTCTGTGATCCGGCGAAGTGTCTTGCCCTAAACTGAACGCTCAGGGACATCGTAATCTTGAAGAGCTTTATGAATTCCTCCTTTAGGGAGAAAGAATGGGTTCCATACTCTTTGTTTATATAATTTACAGCTGTTGTGTTGTCTCTCGTTACCATGACTACCTCATTTCTTAACTCCTTATCCAAGATTTCGATCAAGTTGGTTACAGTTCTCATCTCGTGGCAATTTATATGAAGACATTTCTCTTCCGGAGACCAAGTCCCCGAGGTGCCTCGATGTGGATTCTCTATATAGCCACACCGCCCGTAAATTGAGCTGTCGGTTAATATTTTTTTGCAAACAACGGGGGGTTTGAAAGGAAGGTATGGACTCAGCCAATCTTTGTTCGCTCATGGTGAAAATGCCTCTTTCATATGTGTCATAATTTGGATGTTTGAATCTATGTTGTTCCTTGACCTGTCTCACCACCGGAGCATTAGTAACTGACATTTTCTAAGATGCAGTCTGTTGAAAGGAAATGCTCTTGAGCCTGTATTGGTGATTCCATTCAGTTTCATCGGTCACGTTATTGAGGTACGCTTATGCAATTTTTACAGACCTGCTCTGATTGCATTGATCAGGTTCTATATCTTTCTGGGGTTAGGTACACCCTTTTTACCTCCAGGCCTACCAGAAACCGGAGAACTTGATCCATCACATAGGTTGTAATTCTGATTACCCACTCAGCGTAAGCCCAAGTCTTTGCAGGAGAATCATCACTATCCTTACACTGTTCTGTACTACGAAATTTCGTAGAATTTGAAGAAGCCAGTCCTTCATGTAAGGAAGCACCTGCATGGATTAAAGGTGGCAATAGCTCGCGATAATAGCTCAGCCGTTTTGCCACGAATCACGCGGCAAACCTGCTGAACTTCATTCTAGCCCAAAGACGAGCACCTTGAACTGATATACTTAGTTCTCAAGGTGAACCTTAGTTTTTCCAATGGTTCTTATGAATGCTTATATGCAAGTGGGGTTTTCCTACGCACCTATAATAGATACCTAATATTAGAAGAGGGTGTTTTTTAAGTCCAGACGGTAGCCCTCTATGATGACGTTCAGAAAGAACTTGTCGTCTCTTATTAATTTTCAGTTCTCTGCAAAGTGAGACAAACGATTTTCTAGAGGAAGCTGATCTTGATATTGTGCTAGAATTAAGACGCTGAGAATTTGACGGATTTTTTCCTCTAGTCTTTGGGGTGAACTGAAGTTACGAACTTTTTTGCTGTTAAGCCCTTTCCTTCGTTGCTGGGAACTAAATGGGTGTTGAAGGAGGGTCAGAAAACTGCCAACATTCAATCCTGTATTGCCTCATTCTATTAGCTAGCTCCTTAAAGTCGATGGAAAGCAGGAACTCACTTTTCAGAGATAATGACCTCAATTCATTTTTAATCTCTTAAAACTAGTCAGGAATAAATTTCAAGACATTATCCCATCTCATAAGCATCAAATTTGAACAAAATCTAGAAAGAATATTTGAGAGATGTTGCTCACATCTTTTGAAAGACTCCAATAGCTTCATCAGTTTTGGGATAGTGACAGGAGATACATTCTCTGCCTTTAAAATTTTTATGAAAGTATCTAACATGAGGTGATTGTACAACAGCATTTTCAGTGTCACTCGTATGGAAGACTCTAAGGCCAAGAGGTACTTTTTGTCGACCCATATGAACTTTTTGCCCTCTTTATTTCTAGTTGGTGGCAACAGACTGAAATCTGGGTTGACGGACGGTGCCTCTGAAGCCACAAGTGCGTCGTGTGCGTCATCACAACAACGCGTCGTCACAACAGCTGTAACAAGTGCGTCGTACGTCGTGACTTCTCGCTCAGCCCGGGATGCCGAGAAGGCAAAAGAAAGTGCTGTGTATTGAGAACGACGTGTTCATCAATATTATAAATATATACATTTACCCAACTATAGAATATTCATAATTAGACGCTGGGACTAAATTCAGCTGCAATCGCCAGAATAACTTATCTCTTGTCAGAAGAGACCCACAGGCCAACGACGTAGGTGTTATAAGCTTATGTAATGACAGTGTGTACATCCAAGGCGTTGTGACCATAAGTAGGCCTAAAGGCAGTCTGCACACCCTAGGCGTTATGACTTTATGTAATGACGACCTATACACCCTAAGCGTTATGACCTAATATATTGACAGTCTCTACGCCCAAGAAGTTATGACCTTATGTAATGAAGGTCTCTACGCCAAGGCATTATGAGCTGATGTAATGAAAGTTTCTACGCCCAAGCCGTTACAATCATATGTAATGACGGTCTGGACATACTAGGCAGTATGACCCTATGCAATGACGGACTATACCCCTAGGCGGTAATGAGTAATATACCATACCGTAAATACTGGGTTTACCAAACCCAAAGCATTAGAATACGAATAATTAAAAATAGCACACAAAGAATTCACCTCTCTCATATTTTTGTTCCAAGTTTTTAACATACTACCAGGTATGCCAGCTGCCAATGTCCCAAAACAGTATAAATCCAGACATGAAAAAAAGGGACCTTTGCCGAAAAGAACATGTCGAAAAAAATTGCACGCGCGGTGGCAGCCAATTCTGACCAAACTTTGGAAAAAGTAGGGTAGCAAAGTAGTAAACTATTTGGCAATTTTCGAATTTACTGGCTGATTTTGTCTACAATTACCATTTTTACATATAAAAATGGTTTTTGCTCAAAGAAAAGATATTAAAGTACAAGTTATGCTGCTAAAATGTCGGCAGCTTTTGGAATCCTGTTAAATTTTGCTACTGACAGCTTTGGAACTTTGTTCATGCCTGCTCTTGTATCACTTGTAAGTCATCATAAAATACCATGCGATCAAAAAACATATTATCAATAATATTTCCCAAATATTTGAAATACATCCAGGAGGGTTCCCTGCTTAAAGGAACCCCTAAATAATAAATTAAATAATAAATCTCATTCTCTTTATTTGCCCAAATATTTTGAAACGAAACAGAGCTGACTTTGCTGTAGTCAACTCGAATATGGTCGCCATAGCAACCAAAATAGGTAAACAGTCTTAGTCGCACAAAATAATTCTCATTTGAAATGCGTGATTTTCTAGGTAAATTTCCAGGAAGTGGATAGCTGCTTATTCGGCGAATATACTGCTTTGAGCGCATTAAATTTGAATGACTCAGAGAAAGGTGTATTTCAGATCATGTGAATCAGGAAAAAAATTCTCTTGAAATACAAATAATTACCTGGCATACTGTACAGCAGGCTAATACAAAAAAAAAACAAAACAACAAGAGCTAAGAGCTCATATGGCACTTGTGACGAGGTCAGAAGAGCCAAGATCCAAGAGCTCATATGTTATGAGCTCTAGCAAAATTCTAAGAATCAAGAGATTGCTTTAAAAGTAAAATCAGAGGCTTAATGCCGCTCAGGATTTAAAATCCTTTAGGATTTAAAAGAAACCAGATGTATTGAATATCTAATTCTTTTGTTGGTTTGAAGTCTTAGTCTTAAACAGTCTTCACGTGTATATATGTTTAAAATCAAATTTCTATTGTACGGAAAGTAAACACAATTTTACCAAAACCTAGAAAATAATATCAGCTAAAAATTTCAAATTCTGGATTTATTGGCTACTTAAAAATTAAAAATATACCATGTCATATTTTTGCTTTTATATTGTCATTATCTGAATCTAGGTAATTTTGACATTTATTTTTACTATCCAAAAACTGTCTTTAGGATTTTTTGTTTGTTACTTTATTTTTCTTAGATAATGTTATTTTGTGAAGTAATCACAGCAGATGTAAGAAAAAGAAAAAAAGTGTAACTACTTCACTATTTAATTACAAAAATGACTTCTGTGTACTTCATCCTACTGATGCAACAACTGAAACTATTTAAAAGTATTTAAATAAGTTTTTCTGGATTTTCACTATAAACAAATTTTCAGTCTTACATAGATGAAACAATTCATCTATCTAGATCTTTTCTGCTGAAGATATCTAACTAATCGATGTTGTAGTTTATATTCCTTTTTATTAAAAATCGAACAAAATGTTATAAACTATCGCACATTTAAGTATAAATCACGATTTAAAAATAACGAGACTAGTAACAAAAATAGAACGGGAAAATTGTCTTGTGATCGGGCGACATTTCCATGTTGCATGGCAGCAGGATGTTCACCTAAAAGAGAAGAAGAATATAAAATTCACCACGAAATGTACAATAAAATAATAAAGGAAAAAGTTTTCTATGAAAATTTTGCTTTGGCAGAACTATTCGCAAGTTGGGAAAAAGACTGCAAATAAAAACTTTCAATAGATATATTCCTGAAGTCTAAAATTAAGAAATGACTATTTTGATTCTGCATTAGCCCTCCATACTTTTGAATGCCCAGATCAGTCAGTTCTTTTTGATTGGGCAACTTTAGTTTCCACCATATATGGTTTACCACCATCTTTCATGGATGCAATCGAAATTTAAAAAAAAAACAAAAAAATACATACATAAAGACCTTGCTTTAATCAGAGATACTAGAGCTATCTTGTATAAATAGTTTTTTATTATAATATAATTGAAGAAATTCCACCCAAAATCCATTCTCTTTCCAAAAAAGTATCAATTAGTCACCTATGACAGTCACCTCAGTAGACAGCCTACATGAATGGTCAGGGAAAGAATTCCTGCCCAATCTAATTTTTAATTTATTTCAACTAATTTCATTTGATGCAAAATTTTCTTCAGTCTTTTTATTCCCTCTGTTAAGATTGCTTTAAAAATTTAGCTTTTTCTTTTGCCTTGAATATGGCCAAGTGGAAAGAAGAGAATATGTTCGAAATAGTTGCTATCTTAAACATAGCACAAGAAAGATTTCAATTTACATGGGTTTTTTTCCTTCTTCCTTTAAACTTAACAAAAAATCAAGGAGCAAATTCTCAGGACCTCATAATGTTTTCTTTGTTTATAATGGCGTAAAACAAGTGATAAAAATGATTTCTAGGGAATTTAGGTTTTTGTCAAATATTATACATTTGTCTTTTTCCTGCATCACCAAAAGGTCTTTCTAGCCCTTATAAATAAACAAGTAATTCATGGCCCCATCAATACACCCTTTTTTAATTAGTTACTTTAAAACTAGTTTTCCACAAAATAAGTTTTCAAAGAAAAGCAAATAGCTGCAATAAACCTAAAATGAGCACAAATGAAGTCAAACAATTTTTCAAGCGTAAACTACCAAAAATCACAATCAATAAGTAAATAAAATCCAAAACGAACTAAAATTATAATAAATAACAAAGTCAAAATCAAACTGGGCAGAAAATAACATGAGTAGGCCCCCCCCAATGCCTTCTGAAGACCAGAAAATAATTTGAGCTTGACTGAAAACAAAATAGATTTTGAATGTTTTCCCTTATTTAACTTTATAAAATTTAAAATGGTTGAGACTTTAAGAATAAATATTAGTATATGTATATTAAACTGTTAATCCATATTCATTTGTTGTTGTTTCTCCAGTGAAGTGCGAATTATTTTATGGTCTTAAAAATCCCTACTTTGTTCTGGGTTGAAAAATCATGAATTAGTTTTGTTTTTGTATTGTACTTCGTACTCTTTTAAATGTCTTTACTGAGCTTAATGAAGTATCTGTCTAGTTATCTAAAGTCTATTTCCAGGACTACAGTTAAATCAACTGGTTAAAAACGAGAACCTTGGGATTTTCCCAATTGACTTGGGGGCGATTTTTAGGGCTTAAAGTAATTTATAATATAACATAGGAACTTTAAACTTAAACTACGAAACTTGGTTTTAACGGAAAGTGTATTTTTTTTCATCGAATAAAAAAAACATTTATTTTCATTTGATCGACTCTTGAAGGGGTATTGGAGAAGATTTTCTTTAAAGGGAAATTTCCTTGACCTAATAATTCAAAAAAATTATTGTTAACATTAATTAAATTTAACTGGATAAGGGGTTGGATTCCATTAGCCTAGTCCTTGGCAGTGTCCCTTTACGCCTTCTCTATGTGGAGGGATTTAATCAAGCCCTCTCCAATAAAGTAGAGTTTGCTAGTTTAGAGGTTTGAAAATATTGAGGGATTTTATATTCTTCACGGACGCAAAGCCTAGTGTCCTCCTTCTTAGTTTGTCGATTGTTTAATAAATAATTGAAGGTCCATGTGCGTAGCAAAGAAATTCATATTTTACTAATAAAGCTGTCCAAGCGATGTCAGGTGGTTTTGATTATATTAGTGCATCATGATAATATTTTTCTATGGGAGAGGGGAATGAAACTTGCAGTTTTGCTTTTCATGATCCCACCCCTATGGTGGGACCACCCCATTTGATAGGTTTAAGAATACCGGCTTTCACAGGAAGTGGTACTTAGATGTTTATTCAATTGATTTTTTTTATCATTATTTCTTGATTTGATCAAGCAACATTGTATTTTATGCTTGACCAATCTTTAGATCGTACATGATTTGACCACTTAGAGACTATATCAAAATTAGAAAGCTAGAGAAAGAAGAAATATTTTTAAAATTTACAATGTGTATCTTACCATTAATTATGTGAACCATTGTTGAGGCTGAAATAGAACCAGTAGGTGCACATGTATAATTTCCTGAATCACCGACAAGCGCCTGCTGTACTTGCAGCCTACTGATTAAAGGTCCACTTTTTTCTAAATTAGTATCCACTCTAATGTTTCTACCACTTATGTCGACGGCTTCACCGTCTTTATACCAAAATACTACAGTTCCATCTGCCACTTGTGCCACAGTACAGGTTAATAAAAATACACTTCCTTGCTTTAGATATACTTCTGGAGGCCCATGCATCTCAGCTTTAGATTCTGAAAAAAAATCTTTATAATTATGATGCAAAATCATAATTATGTCATAAAAATACTTAACTAATATATTAAGAAATATTCGAAGAAATATAATATGCTAAAAATTATAAACTAAGAAATATATATATATGCTAAGAAATATAACAAATTCAAGGGTGAACCCAGCAGTAATATTTGGAGGGGAATAAATATTTTGACTGAGGGATGGTTGTACTGGTGAATAAGGAAAAATAAAGTTTTATACAAGGTACATTCTTTATAGAGACAAAACTGTTATTATGTATTTATAAAATAAAAAGGCCACCTTTTTTTGTTGTGGTCTCGTTTCTCCGAAACGTCTTCTGCATTGACTGGAACATAACTGCATATGGATAATAAGGCCAATTCATTTAGCCATTCCTGACCTGAGGCACTCCTGGTACTCTTTCTCAGGGTTGAAGAAGAACACTCTCACGTAACCGTAGTGACTGAAATTGTCACACGAATCTTCAAAAATCTGTGTAGAGTGGGGAAAATCACGTTCTTTTAAGCAGGCTACGAAATATT
>NC_088879.1:30868266-30886733 GCF_032884065.1 Artemia franciscana | reverse complement strand
AGTACCTGCATTCAGGATTAAACGAAATGAAGGGATATTGTAGTTTAATTTAAATCACCTTCCCTCCCTCAAGACCCTCTTCTATATTTATCTAGATGCTTGCTGTCAGTTAGAAACTTTGGGTAAAAAACATACTTTTTGAGAAATCAGGCAACCCCCCTTACCAACGTTGTGATCCAGTGGCCATCCTCTGCAATAGCTGATGCGAAATTGTACGTTACTCTACATAATTTTATCAAACATCAAGTAAATCAACTCAGGTAAGTGAAGCTCTAAAAAAAATATTTTTATTAACTGTTTATTCTACTACTAGACTCTACTTGACTACTACTTGATATGTAGTTTTTCAATAATTTTAAACCGATTGGCTAAATCAGATAGTCCAGTTGATAGCGGCTTTGCCCTTTTCGGATCAAAAGTGTAGCCTTGTGCAACAAAATACCAAAAATACAACATAACTGTCGCGTAATCCTTTTGGTTACTTAGAAAGGGCACTACAAATTTTAGTATTTGTTCGAATGAGCTGTCTCTCGACTTTATACAGCCATTGGTTTAATATCAGAAATCCTGGGAAAACAACTAATAAAAACGTATCTGTAACCTTCCTTCCAAAAAAAGAAAAAAATTCCACATTTTCGTAGATGGGAACTTTAAACCTATAAAATAAGTTATCTAGTGTGTTTGATTTGACAGGATAAGTTTTATTAGGATCACTTGCCCCCTTAGAATTATTGCCCCTTTTCTTAGAAATCAAGCAAATTTTCTGAGGCTCATATCTTTTATTACGTAAGTTTAAACTTAATGAATTTTAAATATCCGGATCATAAAAATCAGATTCTTTTGATGTATATACTGTTACCAAAATTCCGTTTTTTACAGTTTTGATTACTAGCCTGGTGACTCCTTACTTACAGTGCGTTACCTTGAACTTTTTTTTACATACATATAGAAGTTTGTATTAAATCCGCTCATGCTACTGTTACAATGATACTTTTTTGCTTCTTACGACCTAGGCAATGTCGCATCAGCGAACCTCGTTTACACATATTTTCCCTCGTTTTTTTTATTATATTTGAAATCCTCCTCTCTCCCCCCAATGTTTGACTAATACTTAGTTTTGCAAACAGGTTTATTTGATGATGATTCATCCTTGTGTACATAGTGTATTGTAGTTGAAAATATTGTAGTCGAAAGGGGCTTTGCCGCAAATATCTTTAGAACTTGCTTGTGTTGTTTGTTATCTCTTTTGATGATGAAAAATAATTATATCGAAGCTTTATTGTTTAAAAATTTCAAAATTTATTGAAATACTCAAGATTCAAAAAATCTGCCTTTATTTCTTTATTGCATATAATTCAGCTAAAAGCTTTCATTAATCAGTTTTAAGAGTTATCATTCATTGTTTGTAATAAAAGTGAGAAAACACACGATAAAAGGTTTTTGGAACATCACTTTTTTTAAATATTCTTGAAAACCTAACGAAAATGAAGATTTAACTTATTTAGTGCATTCAAAAAATTATTTTATATTTTCCCAAGTATTGAAAAATATTGGGACACCTAAGATGTTAATTCGAAAAATACTACCAAGTTTGAAATTATTTAAATAATAAGCGTCTAACCTCTTAAAATACAGCCTAGAATAATAGAAAAAACAGAACTAGGAAACGCAACTTCTATTGCAAAAACGATACACAAATTAAATATTTGTTGGTTCTGTATCACGGAGTATAATAGCAACGGGTTCCAAAAATGTTTCTTTTAGTTTAAAAAAAAGGACTTGGTATGGAATTCTCAAAATGGCTACTCTTAGATAGCTCTGTGGGCACCAAATTATAATTGTAAAAGTCCGAGATGAAACTATTTACCCGTGGAGCTTGAACCAACTAATGGGGGGATATTACTAAAGGGAGATAATCCCCTCCAGTAATAAGAAATAGAAGGTCAAAATTAAAAAGGAATTAATTCTATCATTTTGATAAGAAGTGCCATGAAATTCAAGCAATCAGAATTTTAAGGGTGGCTGGTATCAGTAGCCTTTCCCCTTCCTGAACTACATTCCTGGAATCAGTATGTTTTGTTTACTCTGCAATAGCCAAAAATCAAACTCGAAAGACTTTATAAATTAAGTTAATACGTCTTATTGTATAAATTTGATAGAGGAAATAATTTTTCCCCTATTCCCCTATTTAGGGGAAAATGATTTTTCTGTGATCCTTACAAAATTCCATACGCTGTGTTTTTTCTGTTCTATGCCTATTGTCCAACAAGATTTAATACTAGTAAAATAAAGGCTGAACTAGTCATCAAAGTGACAAAATAAATTACTATAGACGGTGAAATTTATCGTGGCAATATGGTAAAAAACCACAAAATGTTTTCTCCTCTGTACATGCCTGAATAGATAGATAGATAAGTGTATCTCAAAAACCCGTGGGCCATATACACAAAAATACAAATAAATAACAAACAAGCAAGGAAATTAACAACAGTACGAACACGCACAAAAAAACAGAATTCAACGCAAAAGTACCTAATCTAACTAGAAAAGAAATTAATCATATAAAACTTTTTCTTCTTATTAAAGATTTATCTGTATATACTCCCACTCGAAATATTGTGGTTGGGTTACTATTTTGTAGAATACCCGGAAGCATCAAATTAATCCCATGCAAATAAATTTCCCGTAAATCCAAGAGCACCGGGCATTTCCGGAGAAAATGATCCAAGTCTTCATCATCATCTTTACAAAGGGGACAAACATACCGCCTATCAGGACCAACTATCATTTTATTTTTGTCGAACGTTTTTCGCCTGTTCTGGATTGGAAGACAATTTGCCCTAAACTGAATCCAACGACGTAGAATCATAGCCGGTAAGTTAAATTTAAAATAAACTGCCTGAATATTGGGGAAAGCGATTATTCTTTTATATACATTTCAATGCCAGGATTAATATGGCTAGATAAATATTTTTTTCTGTTGTAAACAAAACCTTATTAGAAATATTTGTCTGTATAAATAGCCTTCAAACTTTACCATAAAACAATCTCTTTAGTAGGGTTAATAAAGAATTAAGTGTTTCTTTAGAATCCACTAAAAACAGGGCAATGGCTAAAGGAAAGAATTTTGCGATAAGATCAGAAAAGAATCTTTGATGGAAGTGCCGAGCTCGGTATTTTAACCGTTTAAAGTGTGAGGAAAGGGCTATTCAAAGTGGAATAAAAAATAAAAAAAAGCTAAAAGAAGTTGACTTCAGAATACGTTATTATAATAAAGAGAAGATAAGCCAGGGGATACAGACTAGAATAAGGGAAGGACTCAACAATCTAAGGTAATCTGGTCGTAATTACTTTTAGGAATGGTTTTTTATATCTCCTATAAAAATGCACGAGAGAAATATTTTACGCAGTTTGAGCTTATATCAAACAAGCGGTATTTGTTCCGTTTTTGAGGAACATAAAACATGAAAACTATAAAGTATTAATAAAAAACACTATATTTTCGTCAATTAAAATTGAAGCAAAGTGATATCAATCTGACGAAATATAAATAGAGTTTTTCAAAGAAAAGTAAAGAATGATAATAAAAATAAAATAAGCTGAAATTAATTCATCTAATATTTAAATTTAAAAAGAATAAGAAAGTTGGTTTTTAAATTTCATTTTTAAAATTTATCTAAGGTTTTATGAATTTATTAGGATTGTTTTAATTTCTAGCTAATCCCTCATTTTGTCATAGTCATTAGAGTTTATAAATCTTTTACAATAAAATGGTAACCCTGAGAGCCAATAATAGTAGATTTTCTTCAAGAAAGTATCGAGTTTTAACGTTAAGGGCTGGCATTAACAACAAAAATTAATCGCAACTTTCGAGTTGCTAAATTTACAAGATTTCGTCGGAAGTTACATTTCTGTTGAATTTGCACATGTTTTATTTCTTTTTTGTTTTAGATAATTTTTTTCAACTTTATCTTTGCATAACTTGTTTATTACTGCCATCGCCTTTTTTTCCCGTCACCCGGGAGAAAAAAGAATTTTTTTTTCTGCACGAATGATAATATAACTACTATTATGTAGTGAGCTGGATGTTTTAAAGAAATAAAAAAATACAAAAAACAAGAAGAAAAATAGGGAATTTCTCAAGACAGTGGGAAACAAATTAGAATGAATATTTCGGCCTTATGTTCATGGGCCGTCCTTAGCAATACAAATAAGAAAAAACAACTTGCAAGAGGATAAAATCAATAAAACTAAAATGATTTTAATAGAAACTAAATCAATAGAAACTAAAATAGAAATCATGCAGACAAAGTAGAGAGTTTCTCTCTCCCCTAACCCCCAATAATCCTGTTAAAGTTTTATTTTTTGCCCCACATAACTTAAGAACGACTAGTCAATCACAAGGGCAATTGAAATCGGATAAAAAGTATTTTTCACGATACCTCAAAATTGTTAGAGCTTATTGATTATCATTTGCTACAAACTACAAGTTTCCGTTCAAAAGGGCCCTTTTTAGTTTCCGTTCAAAAGAGCCCTTTCTCGATAATCGAGGACGTTCCAGTACGATTATCCTTTGGAAAATCATACTCCTTGTGATTATACTATTTTTGATTATACTCATAAAAAAATGTTTTTTTTATAGATAGGGGCTTAAACCTCTCAAATAGGGCCCTTGAAAATTAACCAAATTTTCTCGGCCTCCTAGCTTTTATCAAGTAATTTTAATTAATTATAAATATTTGGAACTATCATAATAAACAAATTTATTTTATGTATATATCACTATCAAAGATCTTTTTACCAGGGTTTTGGTAGCTATTAGCACGAGTAACTCTTTACTTTCAGTTCATTACTATGAGCTGTTAGTTAATCTCTAACATGTAGCTCAGCCAGCTACTGGGTATAAGATTTTGGCTGTTTCACAAGCATACTCGCCTTCAAGAATGAAATATTCGTTCTAAAAAAGTAGGAGCATTGAGAGAAATTTGTTTCGGATTATTATTGTTTTGAGAAATTTGTTTCGGATTATTATTGTTTTGGGCTATTGAATTATTGCTACGAGTGGCCCACTTCTCTGGTGCACCACAAATGTTTTTAGACCAGGAGCCATATAGCCTCGAATAAATGGCGAAAATGGAAATTAAGAGGCCCAACTCTCTAAAAGTAGGTAAATAATGAAAATACGAAGGAGATAATTGAGAGAGAAAAGAAAAAAAGAAAAAATTGAACAACCTCCAGTCTGTTTTTTATTCAAACAAACTCAATGCACATGAAAAACATTCTAATTTACCAATTAGCATTAGTATTTAAAAAAATTCAAATGAGAGCGCTTTTGTAATTTGAACAGAATTTCACCTCTTTTATTTTCATAGAACTTATCGATAAAACAACAACGATGATTAGAATTTTCATCACCAAAATCACAAGTTGGTTTTAACTCAATCCGAATCCAATTTATAATAACCAGGATAATTTGTGTTAATATACAGTTAGGAGAAGTTTCTAAAATTTGGAAGATCATGGTAAGTAAAAAAAATAAAGGGTCCAAGGCTTAACAGTGACGGCAAATAAAGCATGCTACAATATACAGGGGCTGTTGTGCAAAATTTTGATCAAGTTCAAGTTCAAGTTCTATTTATTTTCACAAACTAACAATAACAAAAAACAATATCCCAAAAGGCTCAATGGCCCGTTATTTGGGAAACGGCATACAATAAATAAAAAATCATAAAACTTGTCATAAACATACTAACCAACATCTAAATATAAATATGTAAGGAATATTAAAATGGAAATTAATAAGAAATTTAAAATTCTGAATTAAAATTGCAGTAATTGGAATGAATGAATGCCTTACCAAGTAAATGAACCTCGAAATTATACCACATTTATATGACACTTAGCTAAGGAACATTGCACTAATCTACACTTAGCATAGAAACCATTTAATAAAACTGAAGGAACATCAAGATATCTTAAGCCTTGATTTTTTAAAATCTTAAAACTAAAAATTCCCTTGCTCTGTTCAAAATTTCAAAACTAATTTTGAAGCATTTAAAACTCGAAACTAGTCTCATGTCTGTGGAAAAGAAACATCCAATTCACTTAGCTCAAAATTCATCACAATCAGTTCGAATGTATATAGAAGACACTCGTATAAAAAGTTCTTAAAGTTTTAAGCAAAAACACAGGACAAAGACTTGTGGAAAGAATCTATACAACCAATTCTATGTATAAAATATTTCAATTGTCAGTAAACTGTAATAAATTTGGAAAGAATCAAATGATCCGTATCAAATTTCACAGTTGACAGCAAACTAATTGAAAAGACTACAAAACAAACTACTAATTGACTATTTAAAATAAGTATAACATTTTGCATAAGGCTTTTTCGGTAAAGAAAGAAATATTTTACACAGTCTGGATTTATATGAAACAAGCGGTACGTCTTCCTTTTAGAGAAATATAAAATATGAAAATTCTAAAGTATTAATAAAAAAATATTATTTTTAGAGTCAATAAAACTAAAACAAAATGAGCTATATCAATCTGATGAAATGTAGATAGACAAAAACTGGAAGAAGCTAGAAATTTTAAAAATTCATAATAAATTTATAAAGCCTTAGATAAATTTTACAAATGAAATTTAAAAATCGACAGTCTTATTATTTTTAAATTTAAAATATTAGATTAATTAAATTCAGCTTATCTTATCTTTTATGATTATTCTTTGCTTTTCGTTGAAAAACTATTTTCATCAGATTGATATAACTCATTTTGTTTCAATTTTGATTGACTCTAATAGGCCTTTTCAGTAAAGTAAAACTATGACCTACATAAAATTATGTTATAGAGTATATTTATAAATAGGAAACAAATGCTATTTTCGTTCTTATCACTTATATGGTTGATATTTTTGCAAAGCCTAGATACGGCTGTATTTACCAAACCAGACATGGTAATTTGCGATAAGTAATTATTTTGGTTAGGGTTGTGTGCATTTGGAGTGGTTCACAGTTATTTCCCCGTATATTTGTTAAGAGTATTATTTCAAATGGCCGTTCCTCCATAAGAATAGGGAGTAAAGATTAGACGAAGCTGTGTCTAAGGATTCTTGGAAGCCGCTTGTCATCCATGCTATCAAATTAAACTCTCCCTTAATTTTCCAATCAGATTACACCTTAAACGAAAATGCTCCATCCCTTTCACTATAACTAAACATAGTGAATAAATCCGTAGCCCATCTTTCATATGGGAATAGTTCATCTGAAAAATATTTTATACACAGCGGTAGAAATTTCGTTAATAAAAAATTGCAGAATTATCTTCTTTTCATTATGAACATATCTTTGAGGTTTTGGGTTGTGATGCCTAAGGCTCTATGCTCATTAGAGTATATTTTTTATGAACATAACTCTGATATTTAATTCGTCTATAATATCAAATTTAACTGGGGTTTACAAAAATTATACTTTATTATGGTTAAGTTTTTTTGTATTACTTTTAATTTTTATATTAAGATTACTATTTTTAGATTGCAGATTCTATAGTCTTATATTGTACCATTGCTACACGAGCAATTACTCAATTTGAGTTTTTTTCTTTTCAGCAAATTTGTGTAGAGGGGATGCTTTAATTATCTTTATCATGGTGTTTTGATTTGCTTTTTATTGTTCCCTCAAATCTTATGTTCTAATATTACTAATTGAAGTTTCTAATCTTTATTTAATATTAATTACTGTCTCTTCATGTATTTGTCATCCTTTTCTAAAATCACAGCTAATGTCTTTGGCCCCCTTATTTGGGAGATGTATTTCTGTTGTTCTTCATATACGATGGAATTGCCAATTTTAGTTTCTATCTCTGAAACTTCGGGCAAATTTGATGAATTATTCCAAATGCATCTCCAGGAAATGTACTTATTCAGCAAATGCCAACTTGTTTAAGGTTACTAAACTAAATTCACAAGTTTGCATCCCCGTTGTGTTTCTCCAAATTTAGATACTATTTTTTCTTTCTACTTTGTTAAATCACAAGTAAGGGTCTTGTTAGTAAGAAATTAAGACACAACCCTATTCAGTTACAATGGACTGTTTCAGATTCAATAGTGATTACTTATCGGTTTATTAGGGCAATGAAACTTGTGAGCGCAAGGTCTGTAAAAATTTGAAACTCTTACTGATTGGTTGTTTGTCTCTAATGGACCAATAAGAAGTCATTTTGTATTCTCAATATATAGAAATAAAAACAATTTTTTTCAGCTAAAGTAAGGAGCAAAATCAAAATCTATAACGAACAGAGATTACCATGGCTGTGAGGGGGTTGCCCCCTCCTCAATACCTCGGCATTTACGCTCAAGTTTGCTAAGTTCGCTTTAATTATGGTGAGACAACAAAGTTTTCAAAAAATGTATATCTTACGCTATTCAATATTTTACTGTTAAGTTTTCAGATTTTTTTTTATGTTTTCATCTTTCTGTGTTTTCAGCATTTTTAGTATTGTGTTATCGTAACGTTCCTTTATTTGATCCAATTGTCACTACTATCATTAGTTGCTGGCTTCATTTTTACTTCTAATTTATAGTCACTTTTCTTGTGGGAGGTGAATGATAATTTTTTATATAAGGTGCTAAAAAATAGTTTGCACCCAGATGTTGTTTCTTTAGTACAAAATTTCAATACCTAAATTAGAAAATCTCCTCGCCAAATCTTTAAAGTTTGACCCATTCAAGAAGCTAATTTATTATGTAACTTACGCAATTTAATAGCTTCGGTTTGATAATACGGTAATAGCAATAACTTTCTGGTACCATTTTAATCCATCCAAAATGTTTTGGAGGGAAAGGGCCACTTTATCCTGATATATGATGCTGGCATAAAATTGATTTTTTTTTTTTTTTTTTTTTTTTTTTTTTTTTTTTTTTTTTTTTTTTTTTATCTGGGTCTTTCTATTCCTTGTTAAGCTTGATTAAAAAAATTTAAGACAGCAAGGTCTAAAAAAATATTATATTTCACACTTTTCAATATTTTACTGTTAATTTTTAATTTTTTTCATGTCTTCGTTTTTTCCAAGTTATTTCAGCATTAATAATGTGTTATCGTAGCGTCCCCTTTTATGATTGAGTGGATTCTTAATCCAATTATTACTGCTATACTAGCTACCTTTTTGCTCCTAATTTGAAGTCAATTTTTTGTGAGAAGGGATTCTAATTCTTTAGATATGGTCTTAGGAAATATGTAGTTATCAGGCATTGTTTTCTTTAGTATAAATTTCTATATATAAATTAAAAGATTTCCTTTCCTTACCATACCTTGTAATTTCGACGTATTAAAATCAAAATCTGATTTGTGATTTATCTTACGCAATTTAATAGTATTGATGTGAAAACATTAATGTGAAATTAAAGCTCCAGTGGGTGATCATTATAGCATATTGTTACAATTTAGAGTTAGGGATGAACTTTCTCAGAGAATTTAAAATTAGGTATATTTTTCCAATATTTCGATGAACCATTGATGTTAATCAACGATTGATTAGATCAGATTTTTCCTTTGTATTTAGACATGTCTTGTAAAAAATGCTGAATTCCTTTGGAAGATGGATGAGTTGGCGACCCGTTAGTAGGGTTAGATGTAGGTAAATATCCTGGGGGAGATGCAAGGGGTCCAAATTCTTAAAAGTACAAAAGTGTTGAAAAACAAGTATTTCTTAGAAAACCATGGGAAGATGCTCAATACATCATAAGATCTTCAGGGTTAATTTAGTCCTGGATATTTCTCTCCCTTTGTATGTGCCTGCTTGGAAGTGTACCAAAATTCATGGCATATTTTTTTTTTCCAACTAAATTCAGCTTTGAATTTCTGTTTTTTTAAGGGTTTTAAGAACCATAAACATGTTGTTTTTTTGTTTTTTTTTTTTTTTTTTTTTTTAGGGATAGACCTAACACTAAGTTCATTTTAGACGCAACCATTTCAGAGGGGTATATAGATTAGTTATTTACATAACAATTTAAGTGAAGTGACACAGGCATATGACCTAGAGAGAACGTTATCATTTTGGGTAATTTTCCATGAATGGTTGCTAAACTAAAATGCAAACTCACTCATTTAGCAGCAAAAATCCAAAGATTAATCCTAAGTCTTTCGGCTGTAATTTAAGCACCCAATGGATCAAGCTGTCACATAATCCCGAATTTCTCAGCATGAATGATATTCATTCGTTTTTCTCCCATTCATTTCGGAACACAGTCAAAACTAAGACTGGTCCTTCTTTTTCCCTGGAAACTTCGCTTTGAGAGTATTTGCTGCGTCGCCTGGAATAAGAAACAGAATACCTCATTCATACCTGGTTATTGAATAGTCGCAAATTCGGTTGAATTTTTTTTTTCATTGGGCATAAATATAACTACCATGTTTTATTTGTTTTGTCTAGGCCTGTATAAAATACAATTCATTAACACTTAAGCAGAAGCAGCTGAAAATTTTGTAAAAATCAGTAATATTTCAGAAACTAAACAATAATATTTACTCGTTTTAAAATAAAGTCTCACAAGTGGAAAATAGAAAAATAAATATGAATAACGTTCTTACGTCTTTCCTAGGATAGAAATAAACACAAAAAATGAAACAATCTCTTTTGCAACTTTAGAAGGGTGCTAAGGCTTTCAATCGGCCTTCTACCGATATTACACCACCATCGACTTGATACCACCAACTCTGAGAAAAAAAGAAAGAAAAACAAACACACAAATAAACACACTTCCGTTGTTGGTCCACTCCGAAAACCCAAAATTTTGTATTTTGCTAGACGGGGTTGAAAAATAAGAAAGTTTAGCTCGCTCACTTGCTAAATTTCAAGTTGTGCTTCACCTTTTTGGGTCTTGGAGGTTTAGTTTTTATTGGTACTAGCTGCTCCTTATTTACAGTTCGTTACCCTGACTATCATAAAATTCTGCTAAGCTGGTAGTCCTAGACTATAAAGGGTCTTAGATTAAATTTTTGTAATATTAAGAAATATTTATACTTAATATATGCTATAAATTTCAACCTGTTATCTTAATTTCAGATGCCAGGTGAGACGAAATAGCGCTAGTAGTACATTATGCTCATGGCCTGTAGCATTGCAGTATTAATGTATATTATATTATATATACATATTAAATATGTGTATATATTATCTTTTTATTTTTTATTATTGTGGTACTTGTGAATTAAACGAAACACACTCAGGAGTTACGCCTTGGTTGGATCTCAGAAAACCGGTTTCATAGCAACAAAGACAAGTGACGGATAATACAATGCATTCGACCTGAATAGCTTTGGATATATATTTGCACATTAGGGGGATTAGGGTGGTTAGGTTCGGTCAGGCTATGTTAGGTTAGGGGAGTTTTCAAAATACTTTACCCCCGCCCCAACCCCTCCCTAATGTGTAAATACATAGCCCAATTATATTATTATATTAACTAAATCTTATATGAGGGCTATATCAAACAATTCGTGGTAACGAACTGTAATTAAGGAGCGACCCAGCTCAATTGTAACCAAAACTCTAAAAAACTAAATATTGATACCAATATGATATATCAGAAGTATCGTTTTATTATACTGACTTCAAATGTATAAATTTAGTTTTACCCATTAAGTTTATCCTTACCAATTAAAGGTTACGAGCCTGAGAAAATTTGCCGTATTTTATAAAAAAGGTGAAACAACCCCTAAAAGTCACAGTGTCTTAAAGAAAATCACACAATCAGATTCAGCGTAGCAGAAAACCCTACTGAAGAGGTTTCAAGCTCCTATCTACAAAAATATTGAATTTTGTATTTTGGAGGTTTTTTTTTGGCCAGAAGAAAGATAACTGATGCGTGTTTATTCGTTTTTTTCCTGGGGAGATCTTATCGACCCAGTGGACCTATAATAGCACAAGAGGGCACAGTCAAACGGAAATATAAAGTTCTAGTGCCCTTTTTATGTGACCAAAGGATCGGAGGGCAACTAGGTCCCCTCTCCCGCCCCTTTTTCCCCAAAACCATCCCATTTAATTTTTATAATCTAAGCCAATTTTAATCATATTTGAAAGGACCACTAACTATACCTTTGGATATAACATGACCCCCCCCTCACTGACCCACAAGAAAAGTTTTTAAGTTATAAAATTTGCCCATTTTCTACGTATAATATTTGTTATTGGATGTTTTCATGCATTTTCGGGTGGGGGGGAAACTTTTATGATGGGGTCTTCGACGGGGGAATTTTCCATGGAGAGGGAAGTTATCAGGGATTAAATTTGTAAGGGGCAAGTATACACTGGGGGAATTTACCAGAATTCTTGTACACATTCTTTTCAGTCGGTTTGCTTTCTCTTTTCCGTCTACATTTTAAGCGTGGAGATGTTAAGTGTAATTTTCACCAGGATTGAATTGTTTAAAGGATATTTCCCTGGGCAGAGGGAATTTCTCCGTGCAGGCAGGCCAAATTTCCCGGAGTTATTTCAAAAACGATCAGAAATCAAATAAAAAACAAGTTTTTTCAACTAAAAGTAAGGAGAAACATTAAAGCTTAAAACGAACAGAAATTATTACGTATATGAGGGGGTTGCCCGTCCTCAACATCTGACTCTTTACGCTAAAGTTTAAATTTGGTCCCAATAGTTTAAGAATGACTTCTGAAACACAATGGTCGTTCAATTAGATATTAGAATGATTAGATGATTTTTAAGAAGTACTAAAAAACTTAAGAGTAAAGAGAGAGGTGTTGAGGAAGAGGCAACCCTATTCATATACATGATAATTTTTGTTCGTTTTAAGTTTTAATGTTTCTCCTTACTTTCAGTTGAAAAACTTGTTTTTTTTTTAATTTCAATAGGATGAATCTAACTTCACTTCTTGAGTGTGTTTTGTTTAATTATCAAGCACAGTAATAGGTTGTTATATTATATATTACAGATCATACTATGAAGCATAAGGTATTACATTGAGGTTCGTATTAATAGAAAGCAAAAATGAAACAACTAAAAGACAAAACAGGAGTATAAACTGTTTACCATTGTTTATTCATTCATAAAAAAGCATCATTAGCTGTTCCAAAGTTTCAATGTTTGATTTCTGTCATGCTATTAAATAAAAAAAACTAGTTTTTTTAGCTGAAAGTAAGGAGCGACATTAAAACTTAAAACGAACAGAAATTACTCCGTATATAAAATGGGTTGTCCCCTCCACAATCCCTCGCTCTTTACGCTAAAGCTTTTATTTGTTTTAAAAAGTAGATTTGTGGCAAAGAGCCACACTTTAGCGGAAAGAACGAAGGATTGCGGAGGGGACAACCCATTTTATATACGGAGTAATTTCTGTTCGTCTTAAGTTTTAATGTCGCTCCTTACTTTCAGCTAAAAAAATTATTTTTTTTTATTTAATTTCTGAACGTTTTTGAATTAATGCATGTTTGGTTTTGGCTCTCCGCACATAAATTATTAAAATGAAATTTGTATATTAATTCTTTTTTTTTTGGCTAAATGGCTTTCTCTTAGTTTTGATCAGACGATTTTGAGAAATAAGGAGTGGAGAAGGAGGCCTAGTTGCCCTCCAATTTTTCGGTTGCTTAAAAAGGCAACTAGAACTTTTAATTTTTGACGAACGTTTTTATTAGTAAAAAATATACGTAACTTATAAATTAGCAACTTACGTAACAAACTTTCATAATCTTATATTTTTATTATGTATACAAGGGGGTTTGTATCCTCGTTAATACCTCGCCTTTTACACTAAAAGTTTTGTCCCAATTCTTTAAGAATGACCTCTGAATCAGAAAGGTCGTAGAATAAATAGTTGAAATTACTAAAAATACTTTAGCATACATAGCGAGGTATTTATCTCCTCCTAAATACCTCGCTCTTTATGCTAAAGTATTTTTAGAGCCCCTCATATGCGTTATAATCTCTGTTCGTTTTAAGTTTCAATGCTACTCCTTCCTTTCATTTGAAAAAACGTTTTCATGTTTATTTTTCATTG
Organism: Artemia franciscana; assembly: GCF_032884065.1. Taxonomy (NCBI): domain Eukaryota; kingdom Metazoa; phylum Arthropoda; class Branchiopoda; order Anostraca; family Artemiidae; genus Artemia; species Artemia franciscana. The sequence goes on along the minus strand of NC_088879.1, from coordinate 30,872,725 downwards.
TTTTCTTATAGTAATGCTAGAAAATCATGCGCCCTTTTCCTTGAATTTTTCTTCCTTCATGACAGATTCCTCCAAGGAAAGATCCTCCAACATAGCCCCCTCCCCTCAGCCCCACCCCCAAAACAAAATAAAATCCCCTGAAAACGTCTGTACACTTTCCAATAATCATTACTATATGTAAACACTGGTCAAAGTTTGTAACTTGCAGCCCCTCCCCCAGGGATTGTGGGGGAGTAAATCATCTCCAAATACATAGTTATTATGGTTTTCGACTATGCTGAACAAAATGGCTATCCCAAAATTTTGATCCGTTGACTTTGGGAAAAAATGAGCGTGGGAGGGGCCTAGATGCCCTCCAATTTTTTTGGTCACTTAAAAAGGGCACTAGAACTTTTCATTTCCGTTAGAATGAGCCCTCTTGAGACATTCTAGGACCACTTGGTCGATACGATGACCCCTGGGAAAAAGAAAAAAGAAAAAAAAACAAAAACAAACAAATTTACACGCACCCGTGATTTGTCTTCTGGCAAAAAATACAAAATTCCACATTTTTGTAGATAGGAGCTTGAAACTTTTACAATAGGGTTCTCTGATACGCTGAATCTGATGGTGTGATTTTCGTTAAGATTCTATGACTTTTAGGGGGTGTTTCCCCCTATTTTCTTAAATAAGGCAAATTTTCTCAGGCTCGTAACTTTTGATGGGTAAGATTAAACTTGATGAAACTTATATATTTAAAATCAGCATTAAAATGCGATTCTTTTGGTGTAGCTATTGGTATCAAAATTCAATTTTTTAGAGTTTTGGTTACTATTGAGCCGGGTCGCTCCTTACTACAGTTCGTTACCACGAACTGTTTGATTTAGCACATGTTTTAACAGAAGAACCGTCATAACAAAAAATATTATTCCTTCACCATTTAGTTAGATTTAGACTTCTAGAAAAAAATGCAGTTTTAACTAATATTCTATCTGATTACTAACGGCCTCCAATCTTTAACGGAAGAATAAAATGAATTTTTTTGCACTTAAAGAGCGAGTGAAGCTAAATAAGAGTGACACCACTAAGCCCCTTTCCATCCACTAAGGGTGCAAAAGTATAATTTGGCCTTTCCTCAACGACAAACGAGCTAGAATTCTAAAAGTAACGTATTCATTTTAACTTGTAATATGAACTCGCTCCGAATTTTTTTATTTTTCTTTTTTTATGTTATTTGTACGAGTGAAGATTGACTTATATTCCAGTGAGCTGGAGGGGGAAAAAGGATAGAACAACCCCCTATTTATGCGCGGTTATTCATGCTTAACTTAAGTTTAAATGATACTTTTAAGTCTTAACGGCCTAGATAAACTTAGTTACTTGTTTTATTTATGTATATTTTGCCAAAATGATCTAAAAGACATAGACGGATGTAAATACATATATAACACAAGATACATACTCTAACAAACTATCAAATCTCTATATTATTAGCCAGGGATATTAGTGTTGGGGAAGGGGGCTGAAACACACCCTCATCCATTCCGCTATCAAAATTTTTTATAATGATTTAGCCAGAGGTTTTTAATATTTTTTAATTTGTTTGACTATTTTTTTCGAAGTATTTCAATTTCTTCTGGCTGCTCCCTTCAAATATCTTTCTTGTTTTGTAGCAGGAATAGTTTCCCCCTTCCCCCTCTGTCATTGTTACTCGGGCTAGTTCGTATCAGTATCGGTCTCTAGCAGCCCGTGCTAGAGCATTCAAATTGCAACCAAGATTAACCATTGTTTTAAACCATTTGATACTTCATTTGATATGTAAGCCATTTGGTACTTCAAATGTCTAGGCTATCCCACGAGTTCTACTCCTGGTATTTCAGCACTTTTTCAGTACTATATCAACACTTTTGGAGTCGAATTTCTTTTTTATGTACAAAATGTCAGAAAGCACACTTTTCTATAGTTTGACCTCTTTCGTTCCTTAAAAAGGATGCTAAATTTAATTATCAATTGAATGTTCCAAGTTTCTTATGACCACAGTTCAATAAATAACCCTCAGTGAAAAGAAAGAAGAAAAAATAAGAAAACTAAGCTATAGTAATTGTACAAGGGGAAAGCGCAAAATCCCTTACTACGTGAAAAAGAAACATATCCAAAGAATCACATCAAAACTTGTTCGATTTCTGTTTAGGTTTGATCTTCTTTGAAACATTTTGAAGCGGACTTTTTAATTCAAACTGCGTTTGCGGTGAACACAAAAATTCACCAAATAAATCAGACAAAAACAGACCATATGACCCAACCTAGACCATACTTCTTGAACAAAATTCCAAAAGCTTGAAAACTCCAGTTGAGGATTCTCAGACATGCTGAATAAGGATTCTTGGCAATGCTTGATTGTGTCCGAGTAACTTTTATTAAGGGTACTCTTATTTGGTTGTTTCCTTCTTTTTTTTAGATTTACGTCCATTTTGAATAATTCCTTTTGGTGAGTAGCTTTGAACGATATGGACTGTTTGTACCTGGAATAAGTTTTAGAAGCAAATTATATGAATTTAAATATAGCTATTCTTCAATTTATTATCGGCGTTGTTTTATTGATAGTTGTCAATTATTTATTACAGTCCATTGTTCTAAAAGATTTTGTAAACTTATATATTTGATCCGCTAGAGCCGGTGCAAGCCTATCCCACCACCCTGATTGAGCGGGGATCGATCCCTGGGCCCTGTATTGTAATATATATATATATATATATATATATATATATATATATATATATATATATATATATATATATATATATATATATATATATATATATATATATATATATATATATATATATATAGTTACAAATTTTAACTATTTAATAATGAAATATAATGTAATGAAATATTTATAAAGTATTTATAATAAGGATGAAAGTAACAAAAAAAGCTTATGCATTCTGATTAGACTATCACAGATAATTCTGTATGCAAAACTACAAACCCTTAAATGTTCAGACAAGGAGAGGATACTATTTTTAAGCTCTTTTCTAAATACCTTCAAAATAGTGCCCTTTTACCACTAAAACAGCTTACAAATATCCCAAATAGACCGGTCACAGTTGTCAAGTTCTCAAATAAATCGTAGGCCATTTCTCCTGAGTATCTCTTCAAATGAGTCAACGGTACTAAGAGCACCCCATTATGCTATTTCAATTGAAAATTTAAGTCAGTCATAAAAAAGAAAAGTTTTCTCGCCAGACGACTTGGAACTTGAAACTGTAAAAGGTACTTGCTCGCGGACAAAATTACTTTTCTAGCTTTTGCACTCGAAAGAGATCAAAGAAAGGCCAGAGAGTTACATTTTTTTAGAGAGTTGTTTTTTTTAGGTTAGAACAAGAAAGTTTTGATGGTTTCTTCGTAAATTAAAATGGAAAATATATGTAAAAGAAATCTTGCTAATCAAGGAATTTCATTCTTCTTACAGGCTTGAGATGTGACTCAAGGACACAGGAGAGCCAGTCAGGTATAAGTAGACGGAGTTAATTGGCTTCCCTTTTTGACGGCGTTAAGAAAAAAAATGTAATTGGCATGAAAATACGTCAGAGAAATTAACCAATGAAAATCGAGCACACTTTTTTACACAGGAATAGCAATTTTTCTTTTCGCTTTGGTTTTTCTATATAGCCTACTGCAAGATCATATTAAAATTTGGTAACAATCGAGATTTTGGATGAAAAAAAATGAATACGGTACAACATAACGGATATAATTTGGCCTTTCAAGATTGGACCGTTGGTTACCAACCAAAAAAAGTAACCGGGCAACTACGACTGCAACAAACAACGGTGCTGAAGTAGACTGCAGCAACCCATCCTTTTTTCAAGTACAGTTAATTAAGTACAACCAAATAGATCATAAAAAAGGAAAATTCATTTGAGCTATAGTAGTTAAAAGTTGCGATTCAAACCAAGACATCTGATTCTCTTTTGAAGATCAGCAACTAGTAAAGCAGAGTAGTCATGGTTACAATGTTGCATGGTTGCATGGTTGCAGAGTAGTCATGGTTGCATGGTTGCAACTTATTGAAAAATGTACCACAACCCATAATGGCGAACAATTTTGAGATGTGATTTTTATTAAACTGTTTGGTGAGGATAAAAATCACTTGTAGTTTATTCAGAAACTGTAAACATTATTTCGATTAATCTCAGTAGTAAAATGTTATTTTGAAATCAAATTTAAAAGAATCTTGAAAAAGAACCTAAAACACCACAGAAATAGTGTCCAATCGAGATGAAAAGTATACCATTAGAATTGCGTTATCGAAAACCAAATGCAGGATAATGAAAGCCCAATACCTTGAGCGTAAAGAAAAATCACTTACATCCAATCTTTATAACTGAAATTTGTTACACAATATTCGCTTTTTTTTATAAGCTCGACTTGATAACACTATACAAACTCGCCATATGGCACCCATAAAATACAC